>NC_057798.1:733281591-733451235 GCF_018294505.1 Triticum aestivum | reverse complement strand
GCGGGTGTGTGAGGTAAATACATTTTGTAACAGAGTGGAAGAAGGGGTTGTGTAGTTGAGGGACTTAGAGATCGAAACATGGAGAGAAAGAATGAACATGTGTTGGAAACTGATAGCTTCCTAAGGTGGTTAGGAGAGGAAGATTGACCGAAACAGGAAGTATGTAGCGTTTGTCCCGGGGGGGGGGTTAAAAACAACATTTGAATGTACATAGTACGAGACTTAATATCGATGTTTCAATTCGGTGTACATTGTAAGATTTGAACCGAGGACCAGGTATACGGGTAATTATTTCGAATTCATGCCATACTAAGTTTCAAAAAGTTGACATTGACTCAATTTGTTGTGCATTTTTGTAGGTCATATGTTTGAATCCATCCAAAAGTTTTCTCACTACCATGGTGTTCATCATATACATATGAATTTGTATTAAAAAAGTAGCATGGATACAGTGAAATGCGAAATTCACGTTAGAATTGGAGATCGCTACGTGACACACACTCTAATTCAAATAACTAACTACGTGACACACACTCTAATTCAAATAACTAATTATGTGACACACACTCTAATCCATGTTAGTGTGGGTACCGTTTCAATTTTTTTTCAAATAACTCCTCATTAATTAATTTATAGTACTCCCTCTGTTCACTTTTATAAGACCTTGAAGACATTTCAAACAATGTGGAAAACAGTTCATTTTAAGTTGTCTAAAACGACTTACAAAAGTGAACGGAGGGAGTATCTCGTTTCGAATGACTAATTATTGCAAGGAAAACACGGGCATGGTAATACATACAGATTCATTTGCAAATGAAAGAAGATTAGTTTGTATTCTCAAATGTAGGCTCACCAGGCAGACCAGGGTCGTGTCGGGGTGTACGCTGCTTCGGTGCCTTAAAGGCAACTCCCTTTGGGTCACTGACATGTGGGCCAGCCACCTGTTTGGCCCACATGTCATGGACACAAAGGCAGGTGCCTTAAGGCACCAAAGCATAGTCCTGTCGGGGTGGTCGCGTGTGTCGGATGGACGCGTAGCACCCAGCCACCCCCCCAAAATGATGACAACAAAATAAGTTTGCGCTTCCACGTTTCAGATTGAAATATCTGGCGGCCCCAATTCCAGCCCTGCAAACTCTTTCTTCTCCACCGTCCCCTTCCGCGCCCAAATTGCTCAAATCCCTAATTCGCTGCCAACCCAAGCAAAGTTTGAATCGCCCCTCGTCTCGTCTCTTTCCCCCACCGTTCCCCACCTCTATGCCGGACGACGATGACGAAGACGACGGTCGCGCTTCACCACCGCACTGGAGCTACCTCATCTACGCCCTCGTCCACCGCACCGGGTGGTCCACCGACAACGTCAGCCGCTGCAACCGACGTTCCTCACAGACACCGAGTTCCACCGCATCAGGTGCGCTTCACTAATGCCGTCTCCCAGCTCACCGGGGCTACTTCACCGAGCACATCGTCTTACCTCTGCCCCCCCGAGGCCGTTGGGGCTTCACCAATGGTCTCGTCCACCGCATCGTAGCGCTCTGCTACAACTCAAGATCTGCACCCCTGCACGGCTAGCCAACGCCAGCGCATCACCCTCAACGGCTCTGAAGTGACCCGCACTTTAGCTAGGCGAGCATGCCCAAACGCCGGCCCGAACTAGGTATCCACACATCACTCCCTTGTGCACTGTTCTGACAATGTTTGGATATCCTTTCACTGCTCTCTTAGCTTACACGCCTATGCAACTCTGACTTTAACTCTTATTTCTTCTGGAGATATCATCTGAAACAAGCAAATCCATTTTTAGCAAAGCATGACGGCGCTACGGGATCTGGTACACATCCTGCACACCCGTATAACCTTGTAAGTATTTGTCCTCCAGTACAACATCAAGGTCAATTCCTCTTAATTGATCAACCATTCTCCGTATCAAAATGCAAAGGGGGATGCAAGGAGCACAAGGCCTGCACATCCAAGCAAGTGGTAACATGGACTTGTACATGGAACATCCTAAGCGCAAGCAGAGCTGCAATGAGCCTGTACAACAAGCTAGCGTAAGTCCCTGCATTTCATTTAATTCATACTGGCATTCGTGTATGATTTGTGTGCAGTGGCTGATCCACGAATTCAAGTTACCAGGGGCGAACATTTAACTTAAAAAATACGAAGGCACTTGCACTCCGGAAATCAACATAACTTGAGAAATGTGAAGCTACATGCACTTTGAAAACCAGCTAATGATCCAAAGTAGTTCAGATTATAAACACTAAATGATGCAAGCACTGAAAAACACAAAATGCAACATGGTGTACATGGACTACAAACATGGTCTGTACCTGCTTGAATTATTCGTTCTCTGGCTGAAAATATCGAAGTGTAATTGCACGTATAACCAGTGCGCAAACTGCATATCAATATATCTATCCTGCACAAGTATGCCAATAGTTTCAAACAACAGATTAGAAAAGTATTTATGCTATGTTGTCATGATACGGGGACTTTCTGGTAGATGGCCTTGACGTTTCCTCAAGCTATGAAAATGCACTATAATTTGCTTGTCATCAATGCCTGCAAATCTCTGTCTCTCTAACATAGTAGATCATCATTAGACACTAAATCCTTCAATGAGCTTGCAAAATGGTTGCATTAGATCCCTCATTAGACACTATATGTTCATCACCAGGAGCATGTAAAATGTTTGCATCAAATCCTTCATTAGCAGTCTGTTCATTAGACACTTCAGGCTCAAGAACAACATGAGCTTGTATGTTTGCACCAGAAACTTGATTAGATACATCAGATTCAGTCAGTTCAGTATTGATTGGGGGAGTTATAAAATAAGTAGAAATTGGTTTCATTTTCTCATAGATTCCCTACATACAAGCAGTTTTACAACACCGTCAGGTTTAACTATTGGCCAGAAATTGAAGAGTTGAATTAGATATAATCAGGGATGTGATGTACCTGCTCGTTGTGCATGCTACTCTTGCAAGCTGCGACTGTCCATTTGCGCAAGCTAGATGCCATGCCCGTGCTGCCGCCGTTGCCTCCCACGCAGGCTACACCCAGGGTTGGATATTCATCTTATTGTCCTTCCGTTTGCTTGAAGCCCGACGACCGCCCTCCAACGAGGGCACGAGGAAGTGCTGTGTTGGCCTGTCCAGCGGCGGCTGGGTTAGGAGCGAACCAGACTGGAGGCTGGAGCAAGTGAATTGGGATTTTTCCTGCTGTCGATCAATATGGGAGGCGCTCGTTTGGGCCACGAGCCTTCTATAGGGCCTGCCTTGCACTTATGTTATTGGCCCATCCAAACTGAAACATTTTTCTTCACTTTTTACATTGCCTGCTCGTGCGTTGGGACGAACAAAACTAGCATGGGTCAACCTGGACGACTCAAACTAGGTGCACACTTTCCATCCACCTGAGGCGGTCGCCCATACCAGCCCCTATGGTGGCGTCGCCCCTTTTTGCGTCTATGATTGGATAGAGAAAAATATTCCAGTGGTGCTTTTGATTTACCCACGGAATGGTTGAATTGCTTGTTTATATGAACTGAGTTCGCCAATAATGTGAAGGATGCCAGTCTTTTCATCCTATTGTAGATTGCTTAGATCTCGATATGCCAAAAGTAATCGCATGGAATATACAGTAAAAGCCAGTGTGATGTGTGTGGCTACAACTAGTCTGACTACACGTCCTCATATAACATATCAAGGATGCACCATCTTACCAGATTAACCATTTGACTTACCCATGCAGTGTGGGAAGAAAGAAGTATTGGGACTGCATATCCAAGCAATTGATGCCATGGACTCCTTCGTACAACCTTGTAAGCGAAAAAGAAGTTGCAGTGTGCCTATACAAAGAACTAGCGTAAGTTCAGTTACCTGCTTCTCGGAATTTTAGTTAGCCACTTATTGCAAAATTGTTCAATTATGTTGCTTGGCTTAGTTTAGTTTGCTACTGATTACATAATGCCACAGCCTGTTAATCATATTGTAGACTGCGCCTATCTATGTGTTTGATACTTACTGTTAAGAATTACCGGTTTGCCTTAACTTAAATATCTATTTGTTTGTTTAACTGCTTTGCTGCTGCCACAGCGGGTTACAATGATGTTAATAACTACTTTTCAGCATCCAATTGAATCTCTTTAATTCCTTGTTTGTTTAACTGGTTTGCTGTTATAACTCCCAGTTGATATGTTTTGCTAACTTCAACTTTTCTGAATCCAATCAGAACTTTAATGGCAAAACAGGTTAGCCCAAGATCAAAGAGCGAGGTCCCCATGGACGTTGCATCATCCCACAACAGTGGCATCGGCCCAATCGTGCATTATGAATTGCCAACTGCTGATGCTCTAGAGGCTAAACTAGTGGTAGAAAGAGATTCTGCTTCTGCACTTAGAGATGAAGTTGACATGTTGAGGAAGCAAACAACACAATCACAAATAGTACTCAAGACAACCATTAAATATTTGGTGGATTTCAAAACGAAGCAAGCTGAGACTGACCAGATTGTTAAGGTCCTGAAGGAAAAAAGAAAATTAAATTCCTACTTGGTAAATCATAGGTGAAATGTTCTTTCTCGTTGAATAACCTTTGTGTTGTCTGTTCATGTAATCAATCAAACCATTTGTTTTAGAGATCATGTAATAATTGTTTTTCTTTTGTTTTTTGGTTTGTAATTTTATTTGAGCACAAGTCTGTATTAATTGATAAGACTCAGAGACATTTCATTTGGATTGCTGTGCCAGACCTACAAATATGCCAATCGGGCTGAATGTGCATTCAGCAATAGTAGTAGTATAGATGGACCATAAGTGGCACGCATCGGAAAGGGCCAAGATGCTGGCTAAAAAAAGGATGTTGTTGTAGCCAAAAAAAGTACAGCGGCCTGGCTTATGTATGTTAGTTGATATTATTGATCCATATACTCTATAAGTGTTTATATGTCTGTTAGGTCTGCACATTCTTGGTTGATTGACTCGGTATTTGAATCTTGATACATCGCTTGTGTACATATCTAAATGGGAGTACACATTATGCTGCATGTGACATTTGAGTTGGACATGAAGTGTTCCAAATATTCGAATTCACCTTAAACTGGATTCTAGCTTCTGAATTTGAGTATCGGCATTTATAAACCATATTCATATATGACAGTGGAATACATCTTTTTCGTCCTTCTGAAGATATATAAAAATACATAGAATGATTTATAAAGATTCATATAGGAATACAAAATGGATTGAAATTTAGTTTCCAGGGTAAACGTGGATGCTTATTGTCCCAAAATTCGAAAGAAGCGGCAAAATTTCCACTCCCACGTCAGCTGCCCGAAGCCAAGTGTTTGGGAGATGGAAATTACTGTCTACCCATTACACGGACAATCCATCGGCCCGATTTCCACTGCTCTAAATAGGGGTAAGTTAGTAACTTCAGTTAGACGTGACACGACCGCCTCTGAGCCCATTCTGACACGGTGGGCGTCAAACATGGGCGGAAAACACATTTGATTCAAGATCGTTCGAAAGACCTCTGTTTCTCCCTCCATTCCCCATTCATACACGGTGGGCAGCAAAACAAACTCGACTCGGCCGAAATCGATGTAGGCAAATATTTTCAATAGGGGCAGGTTTGTAACTTCACTCAGACGTGACACAACTGCCCTACCTGTCAGCCCCGTTCATACACCGTGGGCGCCAACCATGGGCGCCAACCACCCTCTCCTCGCCCGAAATCGCTCTGGGCAAATATTGGCGAGATGCGAGATTACCGTCCTATCCCCAACCGACAAGATGTCCAAATTTTAAACGGGGGCTAAGTTCGTAACTTTCCCATATTTCAGACAGGTGCATCCCAAAAAACATGGTTCCCTGTACCTTTCCCTCCATTTTCCCATTCATACACCGTCCACGCTAGAACACCCCATCCCCACACCAGCCTCTGTCCGCCACCCCATCCATCGCCGCCGTCCTCCACCACATCCATCGCCACCGTCCTCCACCATGCCGGAGCGCCTACCAAGACCGCGTCGTCCACTGCTAGAGATGGACGTTTCTCATCCACGGTGACGGACCAATAGCCTTGCATCACGTCCTCTCGCTTCATCGGCGCCGTCGTCCTCTTTGCCGGGGCCGCTCACACGACCTTCTCTTCCACCGGAACGGGACTTATCCCCCGATGCACCCGTCTACCGTCGCAGATCTGCTTCAACGCCACCGATAGCCATCGCACCCCCGATGCCTAGACGGCACCGCAAGAGAGGTGGTACTTCATATCTCCTCAACTTTTTGATCTCAATCAGAAAATAGATCTTAACTTGGTTACTATACTTTCTTTTCAGCTCTTAGAATTTAGTTCTTAGTTCGAATCAAACAATGGATGCTAAATATCATTTCTCCGGTTTGCAACTTCAAATCTGCCATGGCACAACCATAATACGGTTTAAGTGATCATGCTTAGGGTTTAATTGATCATGTTGGTTCCGTGGTGGTTTCTTTAATAGAAATCGGAGGGGAAACCCTATTTTGCTAAAAAAATATGCTTAGAGTTTCCCCCTTTTATGATCACTATACGATCAGAATACGTGCTTCGTGTCATAATAACATTGCTCCACCCATCAAGCTAAACAACCTTAGTTGTTCAAATACGAATATGATATTATTAAAACAGAGTTGTTTAATTGGTCAGCTAAATGTTCCTAAATTAATTTCAAAAATGCATGTTCGCCGCTCGGGTGTGTATCTCTACAGGGTGCCCACGGTGGGCCGGCCCACCCTGGGATTTTGGGTCGTCCTAGGCCCCGATTCCCCTCTGTTCTGCTGCGCGCTTTTGATCTCTACTCGCCCCCAGCCGCCTGCCTCACCGGCGACTTGCCGTCCCCGGACGGCATGACTCTAGGAGGAGACGCTGTACTAACAGGAGGCCAGGAGCCGCTTGCCCAACAGCGTCACCGCTGCCCGGGCGCGCCGCCGTGCCTACCTTCCTAGTCTGTTCAGGGCTCAGGCGTGCAGCACCCACCAAGCCAACCCGATTTATCCGGAGATACGTCCTCAACACTCAGCAGCCACTCCTCATCACCCATTTTCTAATTGATTCATTACTCATTAGGCAGGACTGTCATTAGGGTTTGTTGTGTGCTCAGTGCTACCTACACTTAATGGTTCAGATGTATTTCGGTAATCTTTAGTACCTCTAAAGTTCACAGGGTTTTCAAAATTCCGGCCCTTGGAACAGACACTAGTCATTTTGGATTGTTGGTCGTAGTGACATTGACCCAGATTACTACTGCAAGCCAGGTTTGTTGACAATTTTACTTGTCTTTCTTACTCATTCAATATAATATCCAATTATTCACGTCGATTAGTTGCAAACAATAAGTGCTAGACAAACTTCTTCATTCAGATTTTGGACGGTCTCTTACTGCAGTTACAATTCTGCATACTTGTCCTAGTAAGCTCACAAGTAAATGATTGATTCACTACATCTATGCTTGCCTTGTCATATTTGTTGTCAATATTCTTTTAGTGTGGACCACTCTGTTTCTAAATACTGGAACCGTAGACATGAGTGAATAGTATTTCTCTATGTGATCTCTTCCATCATGTGTGGGCAACGAACACTGCATTGTATATAAATAAAGTGTTATTTCCAGCTTTTACATAGGTTTTGATCTTTTACATGGAATACAATCTGCCTACTTGCTTTGTGTCGCACTACCAAAACTCCACCCTTGAAGCTAAACATTATGACACTCATAATTGCTTAGTTTATTTATTCAAATATGAATTTCATATGATTCTAATGTTCCTACTTCAGTTTTGAAATGTGTGCCTGCCTGTTATAGAGACATAAGGGGTTTGTATTTCTGTGTGTGGTCTGGTTAGCACGGTTGGGGAGGTGAACTTTGCATATGCAGGGGTTTATAGGGAGACACTCTCCTAGTTGAATCCGCAATGCATTCCATAGATAATCTGACTACTTTTTATGTTTTCATGAATCTCAGATTCTGAACAGGATCATAATGATTATGAGCTTGCGCACATGAAAAGAATAAAGCATAACAATGCCATGGCTGTCAAACTTGGCATTAAGGGACTGAAATCAAGTCTGGATGCAATGCAATGCAAACGCTCTCCACCTACAGATTCATGCTCAGAATATGATCCTAACAGTGATTCTGAGCTAGAGGTAGACCTAAGTTAATGTAGCTCCCTAGTGGAGGAGTCAGAGGAAGATGCCCTATCTTATTCACCCATCAAGGTACTTGCTCTAACTTTCCAAGGTTACATTGCTCCCACATATCTTGCAACTGATGCTTTGCATTGCTTCTACTTTGTTAAACTGCCATTAGCTTAGTTTACACATCGTGTATGTGAATACGCCCTGCCTATCCATTTTCAGTACATATTCCATCTGTCATGATACCATATTTATCCATTCAAATGTTGTTCTTGTGTATCAGACGTTCAAAAGGAAGAGGGCGATTGCTGATAGTGGAGGAGCACAAGCAAAGTATTTGGAAAAGGTAGTGGCACCTGATAAATCAAATAGCCCATTAGGTGTAGTTGCAATATCACCTGACCCACAAAACACCCCAACTCTAGCAGACTCTAGCCCTACTACGCTGGTCATTTCTAATGCCCCAACTCAGCAGACCCCAACTGCAGCAAACAGTATGATTAAGACAGTTGACATAGCACCAGCTGTACGACGCAAAACCCCCATTCCAGCAAAGAGTACACCAAATCCAGTTGCCAAATCCCTTTTCGAACCAGAGAGAGCCCCAATTGCAGCAAATAGGACCCCTGTTCCATTTCTTCCCAGTCTAGAAGACGAAGCTTATGTTGTTGTCAGGAACTTTGTGCGCATCTTTCCTTCATGGAAAGATTATACCGCAGACACAGAACAATTTCCAGTCTTCCTCCACAACTTACGCGTAAGTAATGTACTAATGTTATTCATGGTCATTACTGCATATGTTTCTGTTGACAGAAGACACAAGATTTCATTCTTTTAAATAGGCGAGCAGCAAATTGGATTGTGATGACGAGCAAGGGTTGGTTGCACTTTTCAAGCACTCATTGAGGAAGTATCATTCCTACCTGAGGCAAGCGCACTTCGATGGCAAGCCTCTAAACGTAATTTCTATGAAGTCTCCGGTGCTACATTTATTCGACGGTGACTGGAATAATCTTGTTACACATTGGTCTCGGCTGCAGCATAAGGTACTGTCTATGATATCACATCACAATTTGAACTACATTTCTGCATTTGCCTTAATGTCTCACTTGTACGAAAACTGTTAGCAGAAGAACATTCGTTCTCAAGGGACCACAGAATCTCGCAACTATACTGCACAATGCATTGCTTTTGTGAGTACCCACCTCTTGCCCTGTATGACCATACTTACTTTCATAGCTGTTTGATTATGTAGCATCACTGCACATGTTAGCCTCGTTATCGTCCATTTGGTGGACATTATAAGATCTGTATGGACTCTTACATAAGTTTAGAATCAACCCAATGCTTTTGAAGAGGTTTAGCTCTGCAGTCCTCTTGTAAGGACTGAACGTGGTCTATCACTATACTTACATTAACAGCTACTCCCTCTGTCCCATAATATAAGAATGTTTTATATAGTACAGCAGTGTGCAAAACACTCTTGTATTGTGGGAAGAGGGATTGGTTCATTTTGTAGCATTCTGCATCTTATCTCCCTCGCCCACCATTTACTAAAAAAGATTAGATCTATATTTAATCTTACCAACAAGTAGAATACACAGACAATGCCAGTGCAGAAGTGTAGCCCATTGCTCTTGTCAGTACATTTTGTCCTGTAATGCTTGTACTTCCAGGGATTGGTAGTTGATTATGTAGCATCAATCTGCATCTTATCTTCATTATCCTCTATCCCTTCCAGTATTATCATATCTATAATTACACTCTACAAAATGTAGAGTACAGGCAATGCTTATGAAGAAGATTCTGTGCTGAAATTCTTAAGTTATCCTTCCCTTGACATGTAGAAGGGCATTATAAAGCCGGTGTTAACTGTTAATGTAAGTCAGTCCTTCGAAAGCCTTTATCCTCAACTGCTGTTTAATTTGCTCATACTCCCTATCGTTTACTGCTGCTTAGTTTGCTGTTTCTACCAAAATGCATGTTCGCAAGAACTTTAAGTTCTAAGTTCTACTTGTAAAACCAAATTCCTTATGCATACCATGCACATTACTTAATACTCCCTATATGTATGCTTGTTTTTGTGTATCTATAATCCAGTGTGTGGTGAAGCAGCCCACGTTTGGACCTTGTCATCTCCTGTTTTATCTTACTGATGTGGCTGATGATATGAACAACATGCCATGCACATTATCCAAAATAGATATAATGATTTTTTTTGCCCTTCATCTATGCTTGTTATGTTGACATGGTAATCCAGTAGTGTGGTGAAGCTCCCCGCATTATGAACAATGCCAAATTATGCTATTGATATTTTGAACTTACTCTTTATTTTCTAATTTCAAATTGGATGGAATTGACAGCACAGTTATCATCTTTGTTTATACACGTGCAAAACTTGTCATCTCTCTGCTTTGTTTTAGGGTGATATGCCTGATGGCATGCACAAGTCTGCTGAAGGCTGTGAGACAAACCCAACATATATTGCAGCAAAGAAGGCAAAACATCTTGAAGATAGCGAGACAACCCCAAAGTCTTGTCTTGATGCAGTGTTCAAGTTACTTGAGACTAACAGTCAGACAAGCTCACATAATTCGTTGTCTGAATCAGTTCGACTTCTTCAGTCCCAAGTTCTAGCAAAAAGGCATTCTGCAGCTCAACTTCGACTTGAAGTCCTATCTCTAAGAAAGATTGTGGAGAACACCTATGAGAACCTCATCGCTAAACAGCTACACCTGGAAGCTATGGCCGACATGCTAGGCCGGTCTCACAACCTTGCTCAGCAGCTTGCGCAGCAGTTCCCACACAAGGCTAGCCTTTCTTGAACTGTCTTGGAAGTGGTCTCGGTTCAGTATTATTTTGTTACGCTGCAATGGTGTCCAGTTTTTGTAATCTGCTTCTTCGTTGCGCTTTATGATCACTGGTGGCGAACTTCGATGCCCAGTGGATGTAATATACCTTAAATCCTTTATTGTATAGTGTAGGTTTATTCTTAGTTACTCTGCCGTAATTTCTTTATTGTATAGAGTAGGTTTATTCTTAATTCCTACTAGTTACCGCCATCATTCGCTATCTAAAAAAATTCAGATGTAGTCGACCCGGCCAAAACATTCGACTCTAACGGGCAGGTTTTTAGTGGGCCACAATTGGGCCGGCCTGCATCTTTCTTGGGCCCGAATGATTGGGGCCTTCACACATTGTGCCAGGCCCAAACTTACACCGGCCTATATTTTAGTTGGGCCTTTTGTCGACCCAACGCTTAGTTTGGCCCAGGTAGCATTGGGCCATTAATAGGCTGAATATTGTACTAGCCTGTTACGGCCAAGATGAAACCACGGGCCTTTAGCAGGCCAAAATGCATGTTGGGCCTCAATTTTCACTAGTTGTCGACGGGCCTTCAGCATGCCGAAATGTAGACCGGGCCTTTTTGGGCCCAGTTAGTTCACGGGCCTTTACCAGGTCGAAACATATCTCGGCCTTAGTTGGCCCACTGATAACATGGGCCTTTAGGAGGCCGAAAGCTTAGTACAGGCATCAACAGGCCGAATTACGCGACAGGCCTTTAACAGGCCCAAAGTCACGTTGGGCTTAACTGTTGCCACCTTTAGCATGGGCCGTTAGTGCGCTCGATGTCCCGTCGGACCATATATGTCCCATGGGCAGCACGGGCCATTCCCAGGCTGAAAGTCCCACCGGGCTGAAATGGGCCCCTGTCTACATCAGGCCTCTAACAGGTCGAAAGTCACTGGGCTGTAGTTGGGCCCAAATATTCAGCGAACAATTAACGGGCCAGATCTGGCTTCGGGCCACAAATGGGCCCAAATATTGGGCGAACAATTAACGGGCCAGATCTAGCTTCGGGCCGTAAATGGGCCCAAATATTGGGCGAACAATTAACGGGCTAGATCTGGCTCCGGGCCGTTGTAGAATCAGAAGTATGTCTAGAGGGGGGGTGATTAGACTACTTGACCAATTAAAAACTTAACCTTTTCCCAATTTTAGTCTTTGGCAGATTTTGCTATCTTAGCATACGTCAAGCAATCTTCACACAATTCAAGCAAGCATGCAAAGAGTATATGAGCAGCGGAAAGTAAAGCATGCAATTTGCAAGAATGTAAAGGGAAGGGTTTGGAGATTTCAAACACAATTGGAGACACGGATGTTTTTGTCGTGGTTCCGATAGGTGTCGTACATCCACATTGATGGAGACTTCAACCCACGAAGGGTAACTGTTGTGCGAGTCCACGGAGGGCTCCACCCACGAAGGGTCCACGAAGAAGCAACCTTGTCTATCCCACCATGGCCGTCGCCCACGAAGGACTTGCCTCACTAGCGGTAGATCTTCATGAAGTAGGCGATCTCCTTGCCCTTACAAACTCCTTGGTTCAACTCCACAATCTTGTCGGAGGCTCCCAAGTGACACCTAGCCAATCTAGGAGACACCACTCTCCAAGAAGTAACAAATGGTGTGTTGATGATGAACTCCTTGCTCTTGTGCTTCAAATGATAGTCTCCTCAACACTCAACTCTCTCTCACAGGATTTGGATTTGGTGGAAAGAAGATTTGAGTGGAAAGCAACTTGGGGAAGGCTAGAGGTCAAGAATCATATGGTTTGAATGGAATATCTTGGCCTCAACACATGAGTAGGTGGTTCTCTCTCAGAAATGGTAAGTTGGAAGTGTAGGTTTGTTCTGATGGCTCTCTCCACGAATGAAGAGGAGGTGGAGGGGTATATATAGCCTCCACACAAAATCTAACCGTTACACACAATTTACCAATCTCGGTGGGACCGAATCAACAAACTCGGTCAGACCGATTTAGTAAACCTAGTGACCGTTAGGATTTTCGGTGGGACCGACATGCAACTCGGTAGTACCGATATGGTTAGGGTTAGGGCATAACATAATCTTGGTGAGACCGATTACACAAACTCGGTGAGACCGATTTTGGTAATAAGCTAACCACAGAGTTGGCCAAGTAAACTCAGTGGGACCGGTTTGCTCTTTTCGGTGGGACCAAAACGTTACGAAAAGGAAACAGAGAGTTTACATTGCAATCTCGGTGGGACCGATCGCTCACTTTGGTTATACCAAAATGTTACGAAGGGAAACACAGAGATTGCAATCCCATCTCAGTGAGACCGAGATCTCTATCGGTGAGACCGATTTGCCTAGGGTTTGTGGCAGTGGCTATGACATTTGAACTCGGTGGCGCCGGATAGAAAGAATTGGTGGGGCCGAGTTTGACTTTAGGTTTAGGTCATGTGTGGGTATGAGAAAGTAGTTGAGGGTTTTTGGAGCATATCACTAAGCACTGTGGAGCAAGAAACTCATTAAGCAACACCTCATCCCTCCTTGATAGTATTAGCTTTTCCTATAGACTCAATGTGATCTTGGATCACTAAAATATAAAATGTAGAGTCTTGAGCTTTTGAGCTTGAGCCAATCCCTTTATCCTTAGAATTTTGAGGGATCCACTTTCCTCATCCATGCCATGCCATTCATTGAGCTTTTCCTGAAATGTTTGTCTTGGAATGATGTTAGCTCAATGAGCTATATGTTGTTAGGAATTACCAAAACCACCTAGGGACAGGTTGCACTTTCAATCTCCCCCTTTCTGGTAATTGATGACAACATTTAGATCAAAGCTTCGACAAATGATAATAAGATTGAAAAACATCGTCGCTTTGAGAAGTATGTGATAAGCAAGAGCTCCCCCTAAATTTGTGCATAGTTTAAGATTTGCTTTGGACCGCAAATGCACAAGGAGTTAGGCTCATGGGTTTCTCTTTCATGTCACATACATCTTGGTGGAGCGCTCAAAATATTAAAGATTGAATACATGCACTCATCACCAAGCAAAGTGAATGATCATATAAAGATAAATGGGATATTGTCATCTAACAAGCATTAAGGTAGCATATGATCAAACACATGATCATCATTGTATCACACAGACAATAAAGTAGTATCTCAAGCAAGCAAAAGCAAATAAAGTTCAACCACAAAGACAAGAGAGAACAAAAGGAAACTCTCTCTCTCGAAGCCTACGATCTATACATTTTCCCCCCTTTGGCAACAAGTTACCAAAAGGTTCCTAGAAAATGCATAATACTATTTTGTCTCTCAGGCTTGATCTTGATGTGGTGGTGTAGATATGACTCCAAGGACGAAGGCTTCAGTTGATGTGGATGGAGCTGGAGGAGTAGGTGCTGGAGCTGTAGCTGGTGCAGATGAAGTGGCTCTGGTGTCTGTCACTGGCTCTACAACTGATCTCTGAGCTCTAGGCACTCTGGCAAATGCATCAGTGGTTGTCTTGCCCTTCCTCTCCTGTATATCATCCTGAAGCTGCTCCACAACACACTGGATCTCAATTACTTTCACATCTAAGTCATAGAACTTTTGTTCCATGGTTCTTTCCAGGCTCTCCTGGTTTTGAGTTAGGGTGGCCAACCCTTTCTCAATCCTCGGAGTTGATGCTATTAAGTAACCAAGCTGGTCCTGCTTGCTCTTCAGAAAGTACTCAGATGCCTCTTCAATGGTTGGCATCTTGGCAGCCTTCTCCTTCTTTGCCTCCTCCTTCTTCTCTTGTGCTTGCACTGAAGATGGTTCATTTTCATTCATGACTACTTGGTTGTCCTCAAAATCTGAATAGATAGCAAAGTGTTCCTTGTCCAACAAGTATGTGCATGTGCCCATCTTAGAGTTGATCAGCTCCTGGATCTGTGGGGCATACCCACAACTTCTCTTCTGGTCTGCTGCTGTCCTCTTGATAGTCTCAACTATGAGGCTCATGACCTTGAACTTCTGTGGCACATCAAATAAGTGGAGCAAGTTTATTGCATGGCCTCTAATCATGTTGTGGTCACCTGACTTGGGCAAGAGAGTGTGCCTAAGGATCCAGTTGATCGTTGGCAGTCCTGACAGAAGATAATGTACAGATCCAAACTTATGAGTTTCAAGAGCTTTATGTGGGATCTCATTGTACATGTGTGACATAGAATTGTGATCCATGTTCTTCTTGGAGTAGACATCCAAGTCGTATTCTTTCTTCTCTGGTGCATTGATCAGTTTGGCCCATTCTTCAATTGTGGATTGGTACCTTGTACCTTCAGACATCCAGACTATTCTGCCATCAGGATAAAAGTGAGCTGTGGAGTAGAATTGCATTATGAGCTCATCATTCCACTTTGTGAACTTCTGTCCAGCAAAGTCATCAACTCCACAAGCCTTAAAGCTGTCAAACACTCCTGGGTAGTGTTCCTCATTCTCCTTCATGTATTTCCAGTCCACCCACCTCATATCACAAACTATGGGTTTCTTGTCCAGCAGCACCGTCTCATAGAAATCCTGCTGTTCGTTGGTGTGGAACCTGTAGTCAACATCAGTCCTTCTCCTGATTGCATAAGGATCAGACAATCTCCATTGTCTGAGCCCTGCATACTTCCTCATCTTCATGTTCTCAGCCACTGGATGAGCATCATTGTGGTCTGGAATCTTAGGTTTCAGCTTTCTCAGAACTTGTCCTTCATCTTCTTCTTCTTCAGCAACTTCAGGCACTGGGGCCTTATTCTTCTCAGCAGCTGGTATGCTCCTGGTATTCCTCTTAGGTGCAGTCTTGGCATTGGAGGCAACTTTGGGTGCTTCTTTGGGCTTTGATGATGCAGCCCCTGACCTTATAGCATCACCCATAAGCTTTTGTGCCTTGGGTGCTGGAGCAGCAGCTTCTTCTTCCTCTTCCTCTTCCATCATGGAAGGCTGTCCAACAACTCTGGCCATGGTCTTCTTGACCCTTCCCTTCCTCTTCTTCCCTTCTGCAGCAGCCTCTTTGGGATCAGATTTCTCAGGTTCTTGAGTTTAAGCTCTGACTTTCAGCATAGGTGTCCTCTTGACAGGGACCTTCCTGTTTAGTCCTGGCTTGGTGGCTACAGCTGAGCCATATTCCTTCTAGAACACTATCTTCTTGGAAGTGGCCTCATCCTCTTCTGCCACATAATCTTCATCCTCAGAGTCTGAGGTTCTCTTCCTTCTGGCCTTTGTGGCAGCTTTGGGCAAGTTGCTTGGGGTGCTCCCGCTGCCCTCGTCTGAGGAACTAGAGGGACTAGTGTCCTCACTCATATGAACATGCTCCTCTTCCCTGTTCTGGCTGTCACTCTGGTCTGACATGCTGCAAACTCTGACTGCTGACCCTGTGAATAGATGTAGATGAGATAGAATGGATGAGCATCACAAAATGTAGAGGTTTTTGCAAAATAATGATTCAAAAACTTAGTTTTAGTTTTCCACAGAAAGCATTTCGGATCAACCGATTTGCAAACTCGGTGATACCGAAGCAGCTTTCGAAACCTAAACTAGTGAACTCGGTCAGACCGAGTCACAGTTCGGTGGCACCAAGACTGCTAGGGTTTCACAGAGTTCTGAACTCGGTCACACAGATTTGCAATTCTCGGTCAGATCGAGAATCACTTGTGCAATGGCCTTAGCCGAATCGGTGGAATCGAGTTTTTCAACTCGGTGGGTCCGAGATGGTTTTGGCGGAAACCTAACCCTAAATTTTCAATTCACATCTAATCTACGGATTGTTTTGACTGGTAGAATTATTTCAATCGTGGCAAGAATCATGATGAACACAATGTGCTAGGAATCAGACAGGGATAGCACTGTGATCGAGTCCATACCCTAGTTTGGCGATGAACTCGCTACGGCGGCAACGACGGGGTTGAATTCCGTTGACGGCGGCGGAGACTAGCGACTGGAGGCGGCTGGCGACGAAGTCGACGATCCGGAGACCCTGGAGGCAGAGCGAGCTATGCGCGGGCGAAGGGGTTTGGAGAAAGTTTCCAAATTTTTGCCCGTGAGTATATATAGCCCGACCCTGTCGGTGTGACCGAGTGGAACAACTCGGTGGCACCGAGATGCATAACTGTTGACAGTTAGAGCAACTCGGTGAGACCAAAAAGTTCAAATCGGTTGCACCGAGATTGAAAACGTAGATCGACTTAGTGATCTTGGTATGACCGAAATGGAAGAATCGGTCAGACCGAAACGCACAAAGAAGTTTTGGAAGTTTAAGTCTATGACGAATGGGGATTCCGAGTGCTCCTCACACAGAGTGGTTCGAATCTGAGTTGATTAAATTTTGTGATGTAGCATGAATAGAGTTTGAGACAAGAAAAACATAGATAGCTAGAGAAGGTTCTTAGGCATTCTTGTTCATCCACTTGGCAAAAGAAAAAGAAGCCAATCAATCAAAGCAACAAGTGGATGTCCTCGAATGAGTTAAATATGCAACCAACATGCTCACACAATAAAATGGCAAATGAAATATGTGACAAAGAATGCACAACCAATTCTAGCATCTATCAAACAGTTGGCGATGACTAGGTCATCTATATATGAGTATATTGACTTAGGAGTCAAATGAGAACATTTGATCATAGGTCATACTCATCGTTTAAGCTTAAGTGGGGTTACCACTTTTACATAATGCATTGATGTGTTCACGCCATTAGAGTTGCTTTGACTCAATTCTTAGAGTTAAGCTCCCCCTAGATGTGAGATCCCCCCTAAGAGGGATGAACTAACCTTGTGTTTTGTCGATGATGACTTCATGTAGGTGTTGAAGATGTGGATGCTCAATGTTGATGAAGATCATTTGGAGCAATCCTTTGGAGTGAGTTGCACATTCAATACCTACACGGGTTAGTCCCACAAGGAACAAACAATTATATCCATAGACATAGAGTGATGCACACGCAAGATGATGTCCATGAAAGCATTGGGTTACCTTGTCCCTTGCCTTACCAACATGAGGGTTTGTGACTCCTTGAACTAGTGCAAGATGTGGAAGTTGATTGCACTTGTTGTTGCCAAAAAGATATGAGTGAAGTATGTTGGCGGATTCACCCTCAAGAACTCTCTAGTTCTTCTTCTTCGGGATCCACATCATCTTGATGGGAATCCTTGGAGTTGTAGTCGTACTTGATGAAGTAGAACTTGACGTAGTCTTGGGAACCCACTTGACCAAGGCCTTAGGAGCTTCTTCAAATGCATCAATCTCCTCTTGAAGCTTGTCCTTGCCTTTTTGCTTGTGGTCTTGTGGTGGAAGATCATTTTGAGCTTGTGTCCCCTTGAAGAAAGTAGGATCATACTTCTCTTGTTGAGGAACAAACTTCGTCTTGGGGTATTGATCTTCTTCCCACTCAACTCCATTTGCATTGAACTTTCGTTCAAAATCAACACCTTGATTCTTCCGGTGCCTTCCTTGCTTGCGTACAATTTCCTCGAATTGCTTACTCCCGGCAAGGCTCTTGTAAACACCTTTCTCTATAATTCCCTTCAATAAGCTATTTTCTTGCTCAAGTGTAACTTGGCTAAGAGAATCATTAGTGGAATCAAGAGAACTACTAGAAGCAACAATATTGGATTTAACATGATGATTGTTACTACTAGAGGAAGAATCCTTCTTGTTTTTGTTACTAGACTTGACTTGAGGCATGTAAGTAGATAAGAGTAAACGCTTGGCAATGTAAGAACTTTTCTTGCGTAGATCATCATTGATTGCTTTTAAGAACTCATGCTCTTGCTCAAGATTGAGCTTTTCAAAGCGTAAGTTCTCATGAGTTCTAAAAAGTTCTCAATGATCCCCTAAGATAGTTTCATGAGCTTTGTGATAAGATCAATCCTAAGGTAGTTGGATGAGGAAAGTTCTCGATGATCCCCTAAGATAGTTCTCAATGATCCCCTAAGATAGTTCTCGATGATCCCCTAAGATAGTTTCATGAGCTTTGTGATAAGAGCAAGCCTGGAGTACATTTCAGCGACACCTTCACCATCCTTCATTTTGAATTTGTCAAGTTGACTTTGGAGCACATCCAACTTGGATTCCTTGACGGAGTCAGTACCTTCATGCATATCAATCAAAGTATCCCAAATTTACTTTGCATTCTCAAGACGGCTGATTTTGTTGAATTCTTCGAGGCACAATCCATTGAAGAGGATATCACAAGCTTGAGCATTGTATTGCATCATCTTCAATTCTTCCGCGCTAGCTTCACGGTTTGGTTCCCTCGCATCAAAGAATTCACCTTGCAAGCCAATACATACAATAGCCCAAACGGCGGGGTTATGTCCGAGAATATGCATTTTCATCTTATGCTTCCAACTAGCAAAATTAGTACCATCAAAGTAAGGACCTCTACGGTGATAATTTCCCTCGCTAGATGCCATACTCTCCTAGGTTGTGAAACCAAGGCTATGACCACCAAAAGCTATGGAAATCAAAGCAAATGGAGACCAAAGCTCTGATACCACTTGTAGGATCGGAAGTATGTCTAGAGGGGGGTGATTGGACTACTTGACCAATTCAAAACTTAACCTTTTCCCAATTTTAGTCTTTGGCAGATTTTAGCTATCTTAGCATAAGTCAAGCAATCTTCACACAATTCAAGCAAGCATGCAAAGAGTATATGAGCAGCGGAAAGTAAAGCATGCAACTTGCAAGAATGTAAAGGGAAGGGTTTGGAGATTTCAAACGCAATTGGAGACACGGATGTTTTTATCATGGTTCCGATAGATGGTGCTATCGTACATCCACCTTGATGGAGACTTCAACCCACGAAGGGTAACGGTTGCGCGAGTCCACGGAGGGCTCCACCCACGGAGGGTCCACGAAGAAGCAACCTTGTCTATCCCACCATCACTACAAGAAATATGTCAACTTGTGACCACCACTATTGGTCACTGAAAGGTCACTGTTTTCAATTTATGACCTTTTTGTGACCAAAAACATAAGGTCAAAAGCTGAGGGTCGTTAACTGACTATAGCGACCTTCTCTGTGAGAAGGTCGTGGACGTTTATGACCAAAATATTCCTACTATGGCGTTTTGGTCAGTAGCAACCTCCCCAGGCCACGTAGGCATCCAGCGTGGCAAGCTGAATTGGCACAAGATTCAGCCCGGTCCAATTCGGTGTTTATATGGGCCAAGCCCATTAATTCAGCCCATTTTTTTTCGTGTCAATTTTTGGTCGATTTCATGGGCCTAGCCCAACATTATAGCCTTTTTATTTTTGGGCCGTAGCCTTTGTTTCTCTTTTTTAATGCATGCCAATTGTCAAATTCTGGTAAGTGGGTCCCAAATGTGACGTTCTAGTTTGTGGGACCCTACTGTCAAGGTCATGTTCTTTCATATTTCAATATGCAAATACAAAAAATAGACACAATATTTCAAATAACAGCAGGAAGCAATCTGCTACATCATATAACATACATAAAAATGTGATCAGCATCAAGTTTACAATTAGATAACACACATACAGCCCAAGTGTATCAGCCCAAGTCTATCACAGGAGCCCTACAAGTTCTGCTACATCATATAACACACAAATAGGATCAGCTCCCAGAACTAGCACACGTACAAGTTCTGCTACAAGGAGTTCATTACTCCCAGAACTAGCTCAATGAGGTAAAACTATGCTTCATCCAACTTCTTTGTCCTGAATGAAATGCCAGCATCTGCACATTGTAGAACAAAATGTTTAGGGACAAAATAAAAGTAAATCGAACAGCAAAGTATCAAAAAACCAAAGTATTAAAAACTGCAGTAATTTACTCGTAGTTGGCAGGTACACAATACCATGGTTTTAATATAAAATACAGAGCAAGTGTTTGGCTACAACATAGAATGCTGTAAAATTTGTTGACTAGCCCTTAAGCAGTCGCATCTAGCTAGCCGATGTGGCAGCCAATGCAAACACGAGCTAGCCGGTTGTGTACTGTTCCTGTTATGTTAATCTAGTTAAGTAGGTTGGCTAGCCCTTGCCATTCAGGTCCATATTAACCGAATCATACATAGACAGCAGATTTTGGCATGCCAGAATTCTTACGGCAAACAAGATTGTTTGTCTAGTAAATTATTCATTAGGAACATCTCAGGTATACAAGAACGGGATAATGATTCATTATCCATATGAGGGTGACCTCCGTGGTGTAGTCTATTGACGGATGGTCTAGCTTACTGCTGCTACTCCACATATCAAATTTTACTTAATAGAGCAAGATGGAGTAACCCAAAAAATTAACAAGGAAAGCAAATGTACTGCAAATGGCAGTTCACTAGAGATTTTCAAGTTAAAAATACTCCCAGGGGTAAACAACGATGACACGGACGGAGTAAAGGATGGATGTTGTAAATTAATCAAGTAATTCTTTTTTGTTCTCATATTTTTCACCCTCTCGACACTGCCTAGAGCACTTACAAGATGACAAAGTTAATTTTGCATAACACATATGGATTCTTATCTTCTTCAGTAAGGGGGCATATTTACAGCTAATTAAGCACAATGAAAGGGACCATCCAATTAAATTCCATTCTTATCTTCTTCAGTAAGGAAAGGAAGAACATCCCAGCATATCTCAAGTTGATGAATTATTCTAGCAATAACCAACTTAGAAGCATCCCTCGTTGTTCCATTTAATCTTACTACAAGATAGTAGAAGAATCACTCTTGGTGAATCAAATCATAACAAATCGAGCAATAGATACAGGAGGCACATCAGGCCTGGCCATTTTCATTCCAGTAATTTAGAAAGAGGGGCGATGGGGAACAGAACCTTGAGGCCCTGTTATGAGGTTGTGTCTGATGAAGGTTTGCCCTTTGGGGCGGCAGCTGCAGCTCCACCACATGCAGCAGCAGCACCTCCAACTGGCACAGCGGCGGCAGCAACACCAATGTTCACCTGTGTGACATTTCAGATCATCATTACAGAATTTTATTTATTTATTTAAGACACAAGCAGCAAAGATCGTGTCTACCTTCGTAGATATTTATTTAAGACACAAGCAGCAGGTCAATAACAATAGCATGACACGGTCAACACTAAGCAGTCTGCTTGAAATCAGCCCAACAAGTGACTATAACTATAGTCGTAGGCAAGCAGAACTGTTTCTATTGAACTTCAATCATAGCTGCGACAAACTGAACTACAATATTTATTTACAAGCGTAAATAATCTAGAACCAGTAGGAGGTTCCTCCACCGGTGTGGGAGGCTGATCGGTGCAGCCAGTGCGGGAGGCTGATCAGCCGACCGGCCAGGGGCTTGTGAACAACAGTTACTCCAGAAGTCCAGCTTAAGTAGTCAATTTTTGGATGTATGAAATATAGATACTTGCAGATATCAATAGTTGGATCCGTACTAATGATTATCTATGACAGAGAATTATAAGGATGTATGACAACCCATTTAGATCGGCTTACATATCAACATGAAAAGATTAAAAAACAGTTACTAAATCTGACTAATACTACAAAAACAGCAAAGCATTTAGTCCTAAACTAAATCAGATTAACAGGTAAAAATAGACTAAATCAGATTAACAGGTAAAAATAAACTAAATCATCGCCAAGCTATCATTAATCAATCTAGTTGAAACAGGATAAGAAAAGTGAGCAGCAAATTCAAGCAATAAACTAAACTGATATAAGCATTTCTCTGATGCTGTATCGTAATACTTATATGTCACAACTGAGCGCTAATTCTGAGCTATAAAATTAGTTGGACCATTGGGTGTGACACTCAGTTAGTCTCGAGAATCCTGCCCCTGAGCACTTACACCAACTGACGATCGATCAAACCATGGTGTGTCAACTAGTAAAATGGTAAGTGGGACAATGTTGGTTTGAGTGGCAACTGGCCCGGGATAGACACGGTTTCTTCAGTTTCGTCAGCAACAAACAGCAAGGTATCATCAATCGATCTAGTGGAAATCTGTTTTAGGAATTAGGGTTGGGTTCGGTTGGTACCGGGGGTGAAGGGGAGGGGAGCGGGGTAGACGCCCTTGCGGAAGTAGACGTCGATGATGTTGACACCGATGGCGGTGTTCCAGATCCGGATCTCGCCGTCCCCAGGCTCGCCCACCTCCACATCTTCCCATCTCAGCGCTTGCGCACCAGAAATCGATTAGAAAAGAGAAGCCCTTACCCTCGGCCTGGAAAACAAAGAGGGGATCGGCTTGCCTCTAGGCCGCCGAGCTCGTGGACCCTGACAGCCTTCACCATCGCCACCGGGTCGCCGGCGGAGCAACAGCAGCGGAGGCGGGAGCACGTCGCGCTCGAACCAAATCCTCCGGTGTCCGTCCCCGTCGCCGCTCCCGCCGCTCTTCTTGGCCGCGCGGCCTCCCGCGAGACCGACTTGAGCGCCATGGCGATGTCACCAGCGCCGCCCTCGCCCTCAGGCATGACGTGGAAGATGACGCCCTTGGCACCGCGGCCGAGCATGGAGACGACCCTGAGGTCCGCCAGGCTGAGCTGCACGAGGACGGCGCCACCTTGGATTTGGCGTTGTGCCCTGCGCCTGCACCTGCGTGAGTTAGAGGGAGGAAGGGTGGGGTGAGGGATTGGTTGCGATTTGATTGGTTGAGGATCAAGGAGAGGGAGGCCGCCGGAGGGGAGAGAGGGAGGCTGCCGAAGGGGAGAGAGGGAGGGAGGAGCAGAGCATGGGGATCTTGCCGGAGGGTAGGGAGGGAGGAGCACAGCACGGCGATCTGGATCACGGAGAGCGAGGGGAGCTTGACAGATCTGGAAGAGGAGAGGAGGAGAAGAGAGCGAGGGAAAGAAAGGAGGCGGGGGGGGGGGTGGATGCAAAATGACCACAGGCCAGAGCTAGGGTTTTGGGGATGGTGTGGAAGGGCTGAGGACCACCGTTGGATCGACGAACATCCGCTGGTGTTCAATGCATGATCCGCGTGAGAGTTCACGGACCAATCAGAATACAGTACGACGTTATGACCATCTAAATTGGTCAAAAAATTAATTTTCTATTTTTCGAGTGCCTAAATTGAGTTTTTTTGTAAATGAGCTACCATATATTTATTGCAAAATGGGACCAAATAATTTTTATAAAATACTAGGACATATTTAATGCACAATTGACAAAATGGTTGGGGTGTAAAAAGATTTGATCCACCTCTGGTGAAAAAGATAGACTTCCGCCGATTCAGCTAGAAACGGGTTAAATTTGAACTGCAGCTGCCCCATAGTTTGCTTTATTTTTTCCATAAATCATTTCTAATTACATAAGTACCTATTTAATAAGAGAAATACCAAAAAAATTCCAAAATTCAACCACTAGCTAGGAATGGTCATTCCCGCCGTTTTGACCGCATTTTGAAACGGGCATAAAAAATTCAAAAAAATCAAAAAATTGGGAAACCTTCGCATTGTGTCATTATATGTGGCCAAGTTCCCAGGAAAAATAACAAACTTGTAATACAACAATTATGTTTAAAAAGTGTTCTCAGAAACGAGCTATCACGTGTGGAGATCAATGGCTTTCAAGCCAAATGATCAATCTTATGGCGACATTCATGGCATAGTTTGTTCAAATGATCTCATATTGTGCACAAGGGTGCATATTGGAATGGCAAACAATGTTGCCTAAGGAAGTTTTCATTTTCTTTGGACGAAAAAATCATTTTCCATTTTTCTAGTGCCCAAAAGGAGGTTTTTTTTGTGAAGGACCTCCAAAATAATTGTTGCAAAATTGGACCAAATCATTTTTCTAAAATACTAGGACATATTTAATGCAAAATTGACAAAATGGTTGGGTGTAAAAAGTTTTGATCCACCTCTTGTGAAAAAGACAAATTTCGGCCGATTCAGCTAGAAGCGGGTCAAATTTGAAGTGCAGCTGCCTCATAGTTTGCTATTTATTTTTTCCAAAAATCATTTATAGTTACATAAGTACCTACTTAATCAGAGAAACACCAAAAAAATTCCAAGATTCAACCACTAGCTAGGAACGGTCATTCCCGCCGTTTTGACCGCATTTTGAAACGGGCATAAAAAATTCAAACAAAATCAAAAAATTGGGAAACCTTCGCAATGTGTCATTATATGTGGCCAAGTTCCCAGGAAAAATAACAAACTTGTAATACGGCAATTATTTAAAAAAAGTATTCTCAGAAATGAGCTATCATCTCTGAAGATTCATGGCTTTCAAGCCAAATGATCAATCTTATGGCCACATTCGTGGCATAGTTTGTTCAAATGATCTCATATTGTGCACAAGGGTGGATATTGGAATGGCAAACAATGTTGCCTAAGGAAGTTTTCATTTTCTTTGGATGAAAAAACCATTTTTCATTTTCCGAGTGCCCAAAAGGAGGTTTCTTTGTGAAGGACCTCCCAAATAATTGTTGCAAAATTGGACCAAATAAATTTTATAAAATACTAGGACATATTTAATGCACAATGACAAAATGGTTGGGTGCAAAAAGTTTTGATCCAGCTCTCGTGAAAAAGACAAATTTTCGCCGATTCAGCTGGAAGCGGGTCAAATTTGAACTGCAGCTGCCTCATAGTTTGCTATTTATTTTTTCCAAAAATCATTTCTAGTTACATAAGTACCTATTTAATTAGAGAAACACCAAAAAAATTCCAAGATTCAACCACTAGCTAGGAACGGTCATTCCCGCCGTTTTGACCGCATTTTGAAACGGGCATAAAAAATTAAATAAAAAATAAAAAATTGGGAAACCTTCACATTGTGTCATTATATGTGGCCAAGTTCCCAGGAAAAATAACAAACTTGTATTACGGCAATTATTTTAAAAAAGTGTTCTCAGAAATGAGCTATCATCTCTGAAGATTCATGGCTTTCAAGCCAAATGATCAATCTTGTGGCCACATTCGTGGCATAGTTTGTTCAAATGATCTCATATTGTGCACAAGGGTGCATATTGGAATGGCAAACAATGTTGCCTAAGGAAGTTTTCATTTTCTTTGGACGAAAAAACCATTTTTCATTTTCCGAGTGCCCAAAAGGAGGTTTTTTTGTGAAGGACCTCCCAAATAATTGTTGCAAAATTGAACCAAATCAATTTTCTAAAATACTAGGACATATTTAATGCACAATTGACAAAATGGTTGGGTGCAAAAAGTTTTGATCCACCTCTCGTGAAAAAGACAAATTTCCGCCGATTCAGCTGGAAGCGGGTCAAATTTAAATTGCAGCTGCCTCATAGTTTGCTATTTATTTTTTCCAAAAATCATTTCTCGTTACATAAGTACCTATTTAATCATAAATACATGGTTTGGTGGCGATACGTCGAGGTTTGGGCGGTGGCCGAGGGCCCCAACTCTAGAGCGCGTAAACTCCCATGCCCGCCGCGTGGTCACCGCGTGACCGTGGCGTTGCCATGTGTTCTGGGCGGCCTAGGCATGTCTAGTGGGTTGGGCACTCCCCAGGTAGGTGCTAGGAAGAAAATTACAACATAAGATTCTCACGAGGAGACCGATCGATGCTCAAACATGAATTAGCAGCCAAGTGTTTGATTAGCGGTACGGGAAATGTACATGGCTAATGGGTGTGAGTTTTGGCTGAGGATGATCAGTTACTAAGAAGACCGTCTTCACAAATTTTCAGCTCAGAAGGAGGAGCCTATGTGGTACTTGCTTTGCAAACTACCACACTGGACATAAATATGAATGTTGAAGCTCGACTCAAAATAATGAATGGATTGAGCTGGCATTTGGTGGAGGATGGTTATTTGGGCATAGGAAAGCACTGTAGAAAATGGATACTATTTGGACATGCCAAAGTGGTACTTCCTTCACAAACTTTTGTTCTGAACAGAATAGGAAAATGAATATTTTTGAATTATTTTTGAACTAGGCAAGGAAGGTTTTTACATATTTGACGAAGATATGACCCAAAGAATTTATGAGATTTTTATGGGAATTTTGGGAATGACAGAAATATAGGTTGCTTCACAACCTAGGGCAAAAACTGCCACATGGACATGACACATAGGCAAAACTGATGAGGTGGCGCCTAGTCATCACAACCCACCACAATCTATAAGGTTATGACCATCTATATTGGTCATTAACAACTAGAAATAAGGCAGCGGACTAGCACTGTTTGCTTTGTGACCTTTTCGTGTAAGGAAATTACAACCTTTCTGACCAAAATGGTCGCAATGGTTTAGGGTTTGGAGCCCCTTGATCAGCTTTTGACCAATTGGTCTGAAATGGTCATAGATCTATGACCAATTCTTCCAGGGTCACTAACAAAAGGTCACTAGTTGACATATTTCTTGTAGTGCATGGCCGTCGCCCACGAAGGACTTGCCTCACTAGCGGTAGATCTTCACGAAGTAGGCGATCTCCTTGCCCTTACAAACTCCTTGGTTCAACTCCACAATCTTGTCGGAGGCTCCCAAGTGACACCTAGCCAATCTAGGAGACACCACTCTCCAAGAAGTAACAAATGGTGTGTTGATGATGAACTCCTTGCTCTTGTGCTTCAAATGATAGTCTCCCCAACAATCAACTCTCTCTCACATGATTTGGATTTGGTGGAAAGAAGATTTGAGTGGAAAGCAACTTGGGGAAGGCTAGAGATCAAGATTCATATGGTAGGAATGGAATATCTTGGTCTCAACACATGAGTAGGTGGTTCTCTCTCAGAAATGGTAAGTTGGAAGTGTAGGTTTTTTTGATGGCTCTCTCCACGAATGAAGAGGAGGTGGAGGGGTATATATAGCCTCCACACAAAATATAACCGTTACACACAATTTACCAATCTCGGTGGGACCGAATCAACAAACTCGGTCAGACCGATTTAGTAAACCTAGTGACCGCTAGGATTTTCAGTGGGACCGACATGCAACTCGGTAGTATCGATATGGTTAGGGTTAGGACATAACATAATCTTGGTGAGACCAATTACACAAACTCGGTGAGACCGATTTTGGTAATAAGCTAACCAGATAGTTGGTCAGGTAAACTCGGTGGGACCGGTTTGCTCTTTTCGGTGGGACCGAAATGTTACAAAAAGGAAACAGAGAGTTTACATTGCAATCTCGGTGGGACCAATCGCTCACTTCGGTTAGACCAAAACGTTACGAAGGGAAACAGAGAGATTACAATCCCATCTCGGTGAGACCGAGATCCCTATCGGTGAGACCGATTTGCCTAGGGTTTGTGGTAGTGGCTATGACATCTGACTCGGTGGCACCGGATAGAAAGAATCGGTGGGGCCGAGTTTGACTTTAGGTTTAGGTCATGTGTGGATATGAGAAAGTAGTTGAGGGTTTTTGGAGCATATCACTAAGCACTATGGAGCAAGAAACTCATTAAGCAACACCTCATCCCTCCTTGATAGTATTGGCTTTTCCTATAGACTCAATGTGATCTTGGATCACTAAAATATAAAATGTAGAGTCTTGAACTTTTGAGCTTGAGCCAATCCTTTTATCCTTAGAATTTTGAGGGATCCACTTTCCTCATCCATGCCATGCCATTCATTGAGCTTTTCCTGAAATGTTTGTCTTGGAATGATGTTAGCTCAATGAGCTATATGTTGTTAGGAATTACCAAAACCACCTAGGGATAGTTGCACTTTCAGCCGTAAATGGGCCTTTATTAAGCAGGCCGTTATTGGGCTGGCCCACTAGTACCTGATTAAGTACTACGTGCCTTTGACTGGGCCAACCTTTTTAACCTATATGGGCCTCTGTTGGGCCCAGCCACGTGTCGATGTATCATAGTCATGTCTCCTCCAAAGGACGAGCGACATCTGGCCCACTGACGAGCTGACAGGTGTTCCCTTCGGCCAATCAGAATTTTACACGTGGAAATTTCCCATTGGTCAGGGCTATTAACGGGTTATCGGATCCAAAATCCGACCCGATAGATTAACTGCGTTCCATTATGGTGGATGCCACGTGTCGAGATGCCATGCCCACCCATTATCAATACATATTCCATCTGTCATCATACCATGTTTTTCCACTCAAATGCTGTTCTTGTGCATCAGACATCAAAAAGGAAGAGGGTGATTGCCGAACCCGAAGGAGCACCAGCAAAGTCCTTGAAAAACATGGTGGTGCCGGAGAAATCAGACATCGCCCCACTTATATTGGCTGTACAACCAGTGACACAAAACGTAGGACCGACTCCAGCAAACTGTACCCATACTTCACTGGCCACACCACTAGCACCACCACACAGGACCTGCACTCCAGCAAAAGGTATACTGATTTCATTTGCCATAGCACCAGCCGTACCACAGAAAAATCCCACTCCAGCAAAAAGTACAGCAAGTCCACCGGCCGAAGACCTATCCCAACTGCAGAGACGGCCAATTCCTGCAGATTGAAACCCCGTTCCATTTATTCCCAGTTTAAAAGACAATGCTTTCAATGTTGTTAGGGACTACATGCATATATTCCCATCATGGGAAGATCATAGTGAAGACAAACACCATTTTCACATCTTCGTGTCCAACTTACGTGTAAGTGCTATTATTCATGGTTATTATTTTCCTGTTTTTTGCTGATGGAACACATCAATGATTTACATTACATTGTTGTAACTAGGCGAGGGTCAATCTGGATAGTCATGACGAGCAAAGCTTGCTTGTGCTTTTCAAGGAAGCATTGCAGCGGTATCAGTGTTATCTGAGGAAATCACACTTTGATGGCAAGTCTATAAACGAATTTCCGGTGAAGTCTCCTATGCGAAATTTAGAAGACATTGAATGGAAAAACCTTGTTATGCACTGGTCTCGTTCCCAGGATGAGGTACTGTTTATGAAATCACATGACAATTTGAACTTCTACTTTTCCGCATGTGCCTTACAGATCTTTTTTGCAGGAAATCTGCTCGAAGAAGAATTCCGGTTTGAAAAGAACGACAGGATATCACAAATATGCTGCCCGCTACTTTTCTCTTGTTAGTACCTGTTATCCTGTATCACTGTACTTGCATACATACCTGGTTCATTATGTGACAGCAGTATGCATGATAGCTTGCTTATCAATTGTTCGCTCCAAATTATCTGATCTGTATGAATGGTTACATTAGTGTAGAATATATCCAATGCCAATGAATTTTTTAGCTCTGCATTGTTCTTGTAAGTACATGCTGTCATTTATCAGTGTACTTATATTGACAGGTAGTTGTTCATGTACCATCACTCTGCAGCTTATTTTCCTTTGCCCTCCATTTTCTACACATCAGATCTATATTTACTCTTACCATAAGGTTTGTACTGAAGAAGTTTAGCTGTGCATTGCTCTTGGCTGTGCCTTTTGCCTGTATCGCTGCACATACATTTATAGCTACTTGGTTATGTAGCATCACTCTTCATCTTATCTTAAATATTCTCCATTTTTTCGTATATTATCACATCTATATATACTCTTAACAAAATGTAGAATAAAGGCAATGCTTATGAAGAAGATTCTGTGGTAAACTTCTTGAATTGCCCCCCCCCATCAGCAAGGACAAGGGCTTTATAGAGCCTGTCTTCACCAGTAATGTAAGTTTGTCCTTCTCAAGCCTTCAAACTTTGTTGTGTATATTTGGTTAGGCATGACTACAACAGCTGTTTATTTTTGGTGTTTGCATCAAATTGCATGTTTAAAGTTTATTATGTAGTTCATAAACAAAAGTTTGTCCTTCTCAATTAAGTTTTCAATTGTACAACCAAGTTCCTTCTTCATACCATGTAAATTAAACTATATAGAGCAAGTGATCTTCTTTTGCACCACATGTATGCTTCTGTTCTTCATCCGTAATCCAGTGGTGTGGTGAACCTACCCACTACAGCACAATGTCATATTCTGCAATGTCTTAACTATGAACAATGTCATATCATTCTACTATTATTTAAACCGTCTCTTTATTTGCCAATCTGAAATGGGATAAATTGACAGCACTCTAACCATTGATACTTATGAGTTCTTGATCTGTAATCTAGTGGTGTCGTGAAGCTGCCAACTCCTTCACAATGTCATTTCCTGCCATGTTTTGACCTGGACAATACCATATTGCCTTAATGCATTTTTAAACTGTGTCACTTTATTCGTCAGTAAGAAATGTGATGAATTGTCAGCACTGCTACTTTTATGTGCAAAACCTGTCATCTGTCTGCTTGTTTATCTTTCAGAGTGAGGAAGATATAAGTGTTGAACAAGCGCAGTCTCATCATCTTGCTCAGGTGCTTGCGCTGCAGCTCGCCAGAAGGGCTAACCTTTCTTGAACTCTATCGAAGTGCTGTCAGTTTTGTATATTATTTTGTCGGCGTGTTTATTTGCACTAGTGGCAATCTTTGATGCCCAGTGTATGTAATCTGCTGTCTGCTTGTGCTTTATTATCGCAGTGGCGAACTTTGATGCCCAGTGGATGTAATATGCCGTAATTTCTTTATTGTATAGTCTAGGTTTTTTCTTATTCACAATGCTGCAGTTATTTTACTATATATATATCACGTCTTCGCAGTAAATCGGCCAAACCGTAAAATTATGGTACATAATCGGGCCATCATGCAATCACGATGTATGATCCACATCATTGGCCCCGTCAAACTGGCCCACTAGTAGATTCGGGCCTTTAATAGGCCGAGTAACCCCCGGCCCTCTTTTCGCAAGAAAACTCAATGGGCTTTTAGGAGGCGGAGAAGTAGGTTGGCCTGAAATGTGCCGAATAGGTCACGGGCCGGCAGCAGCCCAAAATGGACCCCGGCCCATGATTGTGCGAATCAAATCACAGGCTTTTAACATGCCAAAATTGTCTCGGTCCTTGTTTGGCCCAAGCAGATATCGGCTGCGAGCAGGCCGGATGCAAACCGGGCCGTAGTTAGGCCCAACTATATGACGGGCTTTTAACATGCCGAAATTAATATAGGGCCGAAATGTTAAACGGGCCCTTAACAGGCTGAAACTAATATCAGGCCGAATTACTAAATGTGCCTTTTGCAAGTGGGCCCAAAAGCATCGCGTTCAGTTAACGGGCCGAATCTGACATGGGCCATAATTGAGGCCAAAGCCTCTTAAAGGGTCGAACCGATCTGGGCCATGATTTGGCCCAGCACATGGGAGGCTTTTAACGGGCCGGATCTCATATGGGCCATTATTAGGCCCGGAACGTGGCAGGTCATTAATGGACCAGATCAAATATGGGCCGACATTTGGCCCAAAACATGGCAGCCAGTTAATGGGCCGGCCTACTAGGGTCCTCAAAATCTTGTGGGCCTATAGCTGGGCCGACCCATTAGTGTCAGCGAAATCTCGTGGGCCTTTAGCCGGGCCGGCCCATTATGATCCGCAAGAATGTTGTGGGCCTTTACCTGGGCCGGCCCATTATGGCACACAAAAATCTTGTGGGCCTTTAGCTGGGCCGGCCCATTATGGCCTGCGAAATCTTGTGGGCCTTTAGCTGGGCCATCCCATAATGGTCCGCAAAATCTCATGGGCCTTTAGCTGGGCCGGCCCATTATGGTCCGCAAAATCTTGTGGGCCTTTAGTAGGGCCGGCCCATTTAAACTTGATGGACCGTTCCACGTGTCGACGTATCATAGGCGCCTTCTGTCCAATGAGTGGATGCCATCTGTCTCAACGATGAGCCGACACGTGTTTCCTCCAGCCAATGATGATTTTACACGTGGAAAATCCCCATTGGTCGGGGCTGTTAACGGGTTATCGGATCCAAAACCCGACCCGATAGCTTAACAACGTTCCGTTACGGTGGATGCCATGTGTCGGTCACTGACGGTGTCCTGGACAAGGGGGTACTCACCACGTCGTCTCCCGATCAGTTGGATTGGTCCGAGGACCCCCATGGTCGTATACTCATGGGCCAGTCCGGACAGCTGCCGCATACAAGGAAGAATCAACAAGACTTGGCGATCAAGACAAGGACTCCTCCCCCACCGGCGTATTCGGCTAGGACTCTTGTTATCCTAGGCCTCTGGTGCATTATATAAACCAGGGCCAGGCTAGTCGATAGACATATACAACAACAATCATACCATAGGCTAGCTTCTAGGGTTTAGCCTCATTGATCTCGTGGTAGATCCACTCTTGTAAACATCCACAATATCAATATCAATCAAGCAGGACGTAGGGTTTTACCTCCATCAAGAGGGCCCAAACCTGGGTAAAACATCGTGTCCCTTGTCTCCTGTTACCATTGATCCTAAGACGCATAGCTTGGGAACCCCTACCCGAGATCCGCCAGTTTTGACACCGACATTGGTGCTTTCAATGAGAGCTCCGCTGTGTGATCGGCGAAAGGATCAATGGCTCGACTGCAGGTCAACTGCGACATGCGGCTTCTTCGTCACCAGCTCGGCTGGTCACCTTGGTTCGACCAAGGACTGCGCCCTACCTCCGATCGTCATGTTCAGATGAGGGCCTTCATCAACACAAACTCCGATCTCTATCAAGATCATGGAGGAGTCATCCTCGGAGCTCGGGGGCTCAACGTCAACATTGCCATCAGGCAACTGTGCTCTTTTTCTGGACAACAAACTTGTATCCGCCGCCACCGCCTCCTCGAGTGTCGCTTAAACGATTACTTCGGTGGAATTATGCGGAATTAAGTCTACAACAATCCTGCAAAAATTTCGTCGAGTTCCGATGGAGGAATCTCCGGCAATCTCCGATATACTGGAGCCCTGTTGAATCTGGACGAGAATCCGGACGAGTTTAGGGCTTGGTATCCAGCGTCTATCTCGGATGTCCTTTGGAGGATCCAACCGTTGATTTGCTGCGGAATTCCCTTATCTACCACCTACCAAAAATTCAGCTCGATCCGACCGTCCAAACTCCGGGGAACTTACGATTAGTGCATCACTTTTTGAATCTGTTTTCTGCGCGAAAAGCGAATCCGACCCGAGTTCGTCTTTTTTATGAATGGGACTTCGGACATCCTTTTTGAAGGAAGTTTTGTATGGGGTATTGTGTTTTGTTCCCGAACACATCCCACTAACTTTAAGATCTTTTGAACATGATCTTTAACATCATGCTGGTGTCAAACCAGTCCGGCAATATTGCTCCACGGCTGCCGACCTGTGCTAGACACGTCGTAACTTTGTTGAGCCAAGCTCAACTTCTTCGGATCATCATCTCGGCCAGCCGAACAATGAGTCCGGCATCGCGAAGGATAAATCATCACCAACATCGCCGCCTCACGGATTACACGGAGCGGGCATACCGGCATCGCCGCACGGTCGCTTGATCAAGCCGGCATCGACCACGTCACGACCTGCATCGGCAGGGCCGCACTATTGCTTCTTCAAGCTGGTGTCCATCACGCCGACCTACTTCGACATCTCGGCTGGACCGGGGGCTTCGCCATCTCTTCATCAACCTACTCCGGACACTTCGGCGTCACTAGCCGACCAGGCATGGGTGCGCGGATTGAGTCCCAATTTTGGGAATCACCTTCCTTCGAATTGCTACAACAAATAAACCAGGTGCTATTAATCCTAGTATTTCTTTTTGCTTGTTTGGGTTAAATTTTACCCAAGGAATTATTACTCTGGTTAGCCCAGCATATGTACACAGGTCTATCAAATGGTGGCCGCCTTATCGACGGTCGCATGATGGTTCGGTCAGTTTCCGTACATAGTCCAGCGAACGCCGCATCCGGAACTCGGACCTACATGTGAATCCAGGCTTTGCCACGCCTTTATTGCATTACGCCGACGACCTGCATCGACATCGACTTCGGCGCCAGGCCATATTTCTTTTATTACTCACTTTGCATAAATTATTTATTATGCAACGATTTTTTTACTATTATCTCTGGTTTGCACTATTTTTTGTGCACAGGAAAATGATACAGCCAGACTATATTTTTTGCACTATTTTTTATCACTGGACGGGGGGCTTTGTCAACACTTCATTACCCCATGCCAGGGACTTCGACATCACTCTGCCGTCCTGCATTGACCATGCTATGTCACCACTTCACAGGGCCGAGCTCTTTGCTCCGCCACCTCGGGACAGGCTTGGGGGATGGAACCTTGTCCCGCATCAAGCTCGGACCGCATCGTTAATACCGAACACATTAACCAGCTAAGTTGCCTTCATGCTCAAAGTTTTAAAATTTCTAACTTGTGTTCGGTTCGACCAAGCGTTATAGTTTCTCGGGAAAAAGTTGCTTATGTTCCTTGTCGAAACTTTGTTCGCACACACTTGACGCGCTACCCGCGCTCATTATACCTGGGGGCTTCTTTAACAGAAGCTTATTAATTCGGGCTTTATGCCCAACACATGTGTCACACTTCCGCATGTACCTTTTATTCACCATTATATGCATCGATATGACTTAAGTTTTGGCCAAGCTGGATTGCCTGGCTCCTGTGCTTACCCCTACGTTCCCGATTGTTCGGCTAGGTGGTAAAGGGAGCACCTCTGCGATTGTTACTGCCGGGTCAGCCGGATGTGTACCTCAGACTGGGTGAAGCCGAAAGCTAGCGTTCTTAAGGGAATACTCGGTCGGTGAACTAAAAGATGATTTCTTACCTATTTATTTACATGCCCCCAGATGTTTTTTTGCTCTTTTCGCAGTCCGGACATGCACTTTAGGGCATGCCTCCCAGGGAAAGGAACCCCTAACGGAACTATTCTCCCTGGAAGATGTTTCTTACTAACCATGTAATATAACATAACTAGTTGGGCACTTGTCTGATAAAGCACTAATGACCCCTACGCCTGGTCTCCACGCATGCCCCGGTTTTTATAATCGCGAGGGTATTCGGACACACTCCGGACTATTGGGTCCAGAGGTTGAAGCGAAAAGGTCCGCTACGACAAACGATCTACAATCCGGCTAGAAGGCATTCTACATGTCACCTTACATTATATAGTCAACTTTTACCCAAGTCACTTGGGGGCTCTTATGTTTATTTGAGCCGTTTTATAATAAGTGTTTTTCTTCTTAGTCGTTGCAGAGTTTTTATTGTTAAAGCACGACAGAAGCACTTTTTTTTTCTAAAGTCCAATTTTCGATTGGCACCGAACACTTGATCTAGTTCGGACATTAACGTTTTGAATAAGTTTTTTGGCTTTTCGAGCCCATGGCACTTTTAAACTTTTTGTGTGTTTTCAGCACAAGTCTCGCAGTGCAACGCCGGACTCCTTTAGAGATTCGGCAAAAACATTCTCGGATATTGCTATATATGCATTAGTTTTGAATTGTGTCTTCGGTCAACAGTTGGGTTGCCCGGCTCCCGCGCTTGCCTCCTACGTTCCGCTTTGTTCGGCTAGGTGTGCAAAGGGAGAACCACTGCGATTGTGCTTCCAGCTTGCATGGTCAAGCACCTCAGTGGAGAAAGCCGAAAACTGACTGTCACAATAGGTGTAAACTGGTCAGCGATCCGATGACTATATTAAATGACGGGCCATTCATAACATTGGCCGAAGTGTTTCCGGCTTAACCTCGTCTGTCGCCGAACACGGCGGGGACTAGTAACTGGCCTCCCAAACTAAATCCTCGATCTTTTGCTCTTACATTGGAGCCGAGGTTTCATGATCATGCTTAGCATGACAACCCAAAGAAAGGAACCGGTAGCGGGACTATTTTCTTTGGAAGACATTTCTTCTGTTAAACAGTAATATAACATGTCTCTCCGCGTACCTTTGTTTATAAAACCGTATGGCCAGATTGCCTTGTTTGTTGTAAATCTTTGCCCTCATAAAGGCTTTATAAAGAAGGACAAACAGTCCTCGGCTATTGGCCGAGGAGGTGGAAGCCGATGGTCGGTCAACAAAGTTTTGTACAATGCGGATCCGAGCATTAATGACGTAAAGTACTTGGATACATAGAGTCATTACACATAATTTGTGATTTTACTATGGATATTGATCCTTAATTCGGCCACCCGTGCCCGCATTAAGGCTCGGGGGCTACTGGGCTTCGGGCTTATTATTTACAAATATTAAAGGGGCACATTGATCCCTGATCTGGTGTTGCCACCCGACCAGTGTCTCGGGGGCTACTGCATTGCTTGTTCTATGCAGAAAATCTTAAGTGCAATATAGTTTCCGAGGAGATTTTGATCCTCAGGTTGGTCGGCCGCACCCAACCTGAGTCTCGAGGACTGAGCACGCCGCTTTTTGTGTCCCGAAGTATTCTGCCGAGCTAGGACTTGATCCTCAGACCGATTTTGCAAATCAACTTGAGTCTCAGCGGCTATGGGGATCAGCGGTCTTATGTCATCCTTCAGGTGCATCTCGGGTTTTAGACCGATACATACCTTGAGGGCTACTGGCTATATATCTCGTCAGAGAAGAAATTACATCAATAAAAAACATTGACCAAAAATCAGCCCATGACCGAGGTGCTTAACCACCTCGGAAGCAGTTCGACATATAGCTCGGGCGCTAGTGGCTGGCTCCATAGAGGGCATTTCCGGCATTAAGCTCGGCTAAACTCCTTCAAATTTTTTGGACCAAGATGATCTATGACATCTTGGATACAGTCCGGCGTTGGAGCTCGGATACACAGTCCGACGTTGGAGCTCGGATACATAGTCCGGCGTTAGAGCTAGGAAGCAGTCCGGCATTGGTGCTCGGCTGCAAAAGATACCTCGAATGCAGTCCGGCGTTGGAGCTCGGATGCAAGAGGACGTTGCCATCCGGGAACAACTTCAAACCCGAGGCATGACATAAAAATAACAAGGCATTGATAAAGGCCGTAAACTTAAAGGGGCTCCTCGGATACCCAACGCGTAAACTCGTCGAATGCATTTCGGCGATCCTCAAGATAGAAGATGAGAAGATTTGTTGAACCAGTTTTCAAGACCGGCAACCAAAGATGAAGAACAGTTTGGAAGAATCGAGGAGCGTCCCTAACTTGAAGACCGGTTCAGGGGGCTACTGACGGTGTCCTGGACTAGGGGGTACTCACCACGTCGTCTCCCGATCAGTTGGATTGGGCCGAGGACCCCCATGGCCGTATACTCATGGGCCAGTCCGGACAGCTGCCGCATACAAGGAAGAATCAACAAGACTTGGCGATCAAGACAAGGACTCCTCCCCTACCGGCGTATTCGGCTAGGACTCTTGTTATCCTAGGCCTCTGGTGCATTATATAAACCAGGGCCAGGCTAGTCGATAGACATATACAACAACAATCATACCATAGGCCAGCTTCTAGGGTTTAGCCTCCTTGATCTCGTGGTAGATCCACTCTTGTAAACATCCACAATATCAATATCAATCAAGCATGACGTAGGGTTTTACCTCCATCAAGAGGGCCCGAACCTGGGTAAAACATCGTGTCCCTTGTCTCCTGTTACCATTGATCCTAAGACGCACAACTTGGGAACCCCTACCCGAGATCCGCTGGTTTTGACACCGACAGTCACCCTTGACGAAAGCACTTCTGTGACGCATGATTTATCATCATCGAAGTGGACACTTCCGTGATGATAATTTTGGTAATGTCATGGAACACTTCTACGACATCACATGTATGACTATCTTGATTCTATCATAAATTTGTCATGGATGTACATGCATGACAAAAAATGCGACCTACTGTGACAAATACGTATCATCACGGAAGTGTATTCTTCTTGTAGTGGTAGTACCCTACGTCCTACTGGTTTCAGTTATTCATAATGGAGGAATACCTTGTGCGAGGGGTTATAATGTTGTATGATGTTTCTACCAAGCGTTTTCCTATATAAGGATAGATGGATCAAGGGGAACCCTACACCTCCCTTTATATAGATAGGAGAGGCCTAGGGTTTACATGCTGGATGGAAAATGGGCGCCGTCATCCTATAGTCTTGGGCATCAAGAAAGTCATCTGGCTTCCTAGGGTTAGCGCCACGTCGTGGGCCCATTGGGCCCCATAGTGGTTGATGAGGCTAGGCTCCTTAGCGTTAGCCACCCTCGGTACAGGACCCTGTCGCCTGTATAGGAAGGAGAGAAATGAGATTTGGTTGCAATTTTGATGCTTGAAATTTGGGTCTTCACCAAGGATCTACATGGTGATACTTCTAGATCTCACTACAAAAAAAGACACATCCGTGACTGAAAGATCGAGGATGTCGCCTGGAGTTTGAGGGACTTCATCGAGCTGAACGTATGCAGAACTCGGAGGTGTCGTACGTTCGGTGCTTGATCGGTCGGAACAAGAAGAAGTTCAACTACATCAACCGCGTTAACAAACGCTTCCGCTTTCGGTCTACGAGGGTACATGGACACACTCTCCCCCTCTCGTTGCTATGCATCTCCTAGATAGATCTTGCGTGAGCGTAGGATTTTTTTTGAAACTGCATGCTATGTTTCCCAACAAAATCATCGTCATCATCATCACCAACAACTCTTCCATCTTGGGGAGGGCAATCTCCATCAACATCTTCAACAACACCATCTCCTCTCAAATGATAGTTCATCTCTTGTGTTTAATCTTGGTACCGAAACTATAGATTGGTGCTTGTGGGTGACTAGTAGTGTTGATTACATCTTGTATCTGATTACGATATGGTTTATTTGGTGGAAAATTATATGTTCAGATCCAATATGCTATTTAGTACCCCTCTAATCTTGAGCATGTTTATCACTTGTGAGTAGTTACTTTGGTTCTTGAGGTCACGGGAGAAATCATGTTGCAAGAAATCATGTGAACTTAATATGTGTTCGATATTTTGATAGTATGTATGTTGTGATTCCCTTAATGGTGTCATGTGAACATCTACTACATGACACTTCACCATATTTGGGCCTAAGAGAATGCATTGTGGAGTAGTTATTAGATGATGGGTTGCGAGAGTGACAAAAGCTTAAACCCTAATTTATGAGCTATTTTGTAAGGGACCGATTGGATCCAAAAGTTTAATGCTATGGTTCGAATTTATTCTTAATACTTTTCTCGTAGTTGCGGACGCTTGCGAGGGGGTTAATCATAAGTAGGAGGTTTGATCAAGTAAGAACAACACCTAAGCACCAGTCCACCCACATATCAAATTATCAAAGTAGCGAACACGAATCCAACCAACATGATGAAAGTGACTAGATAAAGTTCCCGTGTACCCTCAAGAACGCTTTACTTGTCATAAGAGACTGTTTTGGCCTGTCCTTTGCCTCAAAAGGATTGGGCTACCTTGTGGCACTTTTGTTACTACTACCATTATTTGCTTGTTACAAATTATCTTGCTATCAAACTACTCTGTTACTTATTGAAAGTGCTAGTTATCGACTAGAGGGGGGGTGAATAGGCGATTTTTATCAAAGTCTTCAAAACATGGAAGTTTCAAAGACAAACAATAGAAATGACCTAATTGATATGCAGCGGAAGATATACTACAACAAGCAAGCCATAGTCAAGTATGCAATAATGTGAAAGTACAAAGACTAATAGCAGCTTGGTAGTAAGGATCGGGATGGAAGATAGTATGAAGCCAATCAACAATAGCAGTCAAGCAATGAAGTCAAACAAGTATGACAATCAGGCAATGACTTCACGAAGACAAACTTAAGGTAACGGGAGTTAGAGGATAGAACCAGTCACTTGTTGAAGACACAGGATTTGTTGGACCAGTTCCAGTTGCTGTGACAAGTGTACATCTGGTTAGGGAGGCTGAGATTCAACTCAGAAGACCGCGTCTTCACCTTATTCCCCTTGAGCTAAGGACACACAGTCCTCGCCCAATCACTCTGGTAAGTCTTCAAGGTAGACTCCCGAACCTTCATAGACTTCGTTCACCGGTGATCCACAATGACTCTTGGATGCTCAGAACGCGACGCCTAACCGGCTGGAGGATACACAGTCCTCAAGTGTAATAAGTCTTCAGGTCACATAGACAGAAAGACTTCAGTGATGCCTAACACTCTTTGGCTCTGGGTGTTTGGGCTTTCTCCTCGCAAGGATTTCTCTCTCAAAGGCTTCGAGGTGGGTTGCTCTCAAAACGACAAAAGCCGTAAACTAACTCTGAGCAGCCACCAATTTATGGAGTAGGGGGTGGACTATTTATAGCCACAAGGCAACCTGACCTGATATGTCTGAAATGACCCTGGGTCACTAAGGAATTGACACGTGTTCCAATGGTCAGATTTCAAACACACACGGCAACTTTACTTGGGCTACAAGCAAAGCTGACTCATCCATCTCTAGATAAGATTTGCTCTCATTGTCTTCACTCGAAGACATAGGATTTGGGTTGAGAATCACTTCAGTCACTCTGACTTTGTTCACTTGGACCCCACTTAACAGTACGGTGGTTCCTACGACTCAACAAAGAAGAAAAGGAAACAACGAAACAACACAGTCTTCGCGCTCCATAGTCTTCACTCATTGTCTTCTCATGTCATAGTCTTCAATGTGAATATTTTCACATACCACCATTGTCGTCAATGTCTTCACTCATTTTTAGGGGTCATCTCCGGTAGGTAAACCGAATCAATGAGGGACACTACCTGCGTTATCCTGCAATTCTCACAAACGCATTAGTCCCTCAACCAACTTTGTCGTCAATACTCCAAAACCAACTAGGGGTGGCACTAGATGCACTTACAATCTCCCCCTTTTTGGTGATTGATGACAAACTGGTTGAAGTTTTCAACGGGAATGAAGTATGTGAAATTGTAAAGGATAGGGTATTGTCTTCATAGGTAGCAAGGGCTCCCCCTGAAGATGTGCATATAAGTAATTTGCTTTTGGAATGCAAATGCACATGGCAGGTTGTACTTGTGGAGATCCTCTTCAACTTATGAAGATAATTCATCATGCATGAAATGATATAACTAAGAGAATGACATGCATAATGGAAAATGGACGTATGCAGAATGATCTAAGTGCGGAATGATCTAAGTGCGGAAGTTATCATCGCACATGAAAGAGCAAATAAGTAGCAGACGACCATCGACTTTAAGTGTTACAACTCAACGAAAAAATGTATCAAAAGCTGAAAGTGCGTTATGTCGACTAGAGGGGGGGTGAATAGGCGATTTTTATGAAATCTTCACTGAGGAATTTGCCGGTGAGGAAATTCCTTAGCGAAGAACTATTAGCAGCGTAATAAGTACTCAGAAGTAAGCATAACAGAATACAAGCATGGTCATCATGATGAAATGAAAACTAGCACAGAGTACAAAAAGCGTAATCACAAGATAACACAAGATGAAGACAAACAGACTGAAGAAATTGAACTGAGGAAATTGAGAAAGTCTGCAGTCAAAGTCTTCAAACACAGATATGAACAAGCACTCAATACAATAATGAGGAAATGAAAGGGTTGAGGAAATAGAACCAGTAGGTTGGTGAAGACAATGATTTGGTAGACCAGTTCCAACTGCTGTCTTAGTTGTACGTCTAGTTGGAGCGGCTGAGTATTTAAACTCGAGGACACACAGTCCCGGACACCCAGTCGCTGAGCACGCAGCTCAAGACACCCAGTCCTCACCGTATTCTCCTTGAACTAAGATCACACAGATCCCGTCCAATCACTCGTGGTAAGTCTTCAGGCGACTTCCAAACCTTCACAGACTTGGTCACTCGGCGATCCACAATTCCTCTTGAATGCTCTAGACCTTGACGCCTAACCGTCTGGAAGAAGCACAGTCTTCAAAGGTAACAAGCGTCGGATCCACGCAGGATCAATTTCTTCAGTGATGCTCAATCACTTGGGTTTGTAGGTGTTTGGGTTTGGGATTTTTCCTCACTTGATGATTTTCGCTCAAAGTCCTCGGAGGATGGGTTGCTCTCAAATGACAAGTGTCAAGTTCTCTCGGAGCAGCCAACCAGCTAGTGGTTGTAGGGGGCGGCTATTTATAGCCTAGGGAGGAGCCCGACATGATAATACATAAATGCCCTTCAATGATATGACCGTTAGGTGGATAAGATATTTTGGGACAGCTGGCGCGTAACACAGCAACGGTCGGAAATTTGACTCTCAAATTTCTCAGGGCTATCATGTTCCTCACTGTGTAGGTAATTCGCACTGGCGAATTCCTAACTCCTCAGTCAGAACAAATTCATCAGCGACCAGAAGAACTTCGTCTCTGTCACTGAAGAAAGTGACTGAACTGTATGAGATTTCCAAAGGTTTCACTCGAAGGGATTGGTAGGTGTAGGATTTTGAGTTGAGCATCACATGGAAATTTTTCCTTAGTATTTCCTCGACCCCCTTTAATAGTACGGTGTTTCCTATGACTCAAGAAGGAGAAAATGAAACTACGAAAACAAAAGTCTTCACACTTCATGTTCCACAAATGAATACCAAGTCTTCAAGGTCACACCAATTTCTTCACTTTCAAAGTCTTCAGAATATCAAAGTCTTCAGTTGAAGAACTTCATTTTTAGGGGTCGACTTTCTCTGTAAATATCAAACTCCTCATAGACTTATAGACCTGTGTACACTCACAAACGCATTAGTCCCTTAACCTATAAGTCTTCAATACACCAAAATCACTGAAGGGCACTAGATGCACTTACAAAAGCAAGAGTTGTAACCACTAGGCAAATTATAAAGCAGCCGCCCATATGAACCCGCTTGAAGACTATCAAACTCATATGCTTCTCCCCCTTTTGTCAGTAATGACCAAAAAGGTTTGAAGACATAGAGCATCTACTCGTCCTCATGAGGAGTAGGTGAAGCAGCTGGGTTGTCGTTGTTGTTTGGCGGCGCAGACGAACTTGGTGCAGTGTCGATGCGTGCAGAAGTAGGGGGTGGTGAAGTAGCATCGTCTTCATCATCGATCACGTTGGCATTCACAGTTGCCGCGGAGGAAGAATAGTCAGAGTCTTCAAGGGATGGAGTTCGACGTAGGACAACATTCTGTGGAGGAGTGGAGTCAAACTTGAATCTTTCAGTGAAGCCATCGTCTTGAAGATCTGCTTCAGCACTGAGCAATGTCAAACTCTTCCATGATCGCCGACAGGTTTCGTGAGTGACAAATGCATTCTTGGTGGCAAGATTTCGAATGCAATTACGTCCACCAAGAGGCTTTGCATTTGTCGCTTGAGCCAAAAGTGATGCTTGTCTTGTTTCTGATGCAGTGCCACAAGAAGTTCTCGGTCATTTAGGACCCGAGAGCGCTTCTTTGGCCTTTGAGCAATTGTGCTCTCAGTAGCTTCAGTTGGTGCACGATGAGGCAGACGAGTGTTTCCAGCCATCGGATAGACACGAGTTACAGCTTGGACTCCTTCCATAGGCTGAGTAAAGCTTTGGTGGTCAGCATTTTGAAGACAAAGAGGCTTCTTGGCAGGCTCAGGGTATATGGCTTCAACTGACATATCAACCTCTGGTAGAAAGATCACATGATTGCGAGCAGAGGGCTGATAGTTGACAGCAGAGTGTAGCTTGATGAGGCGCATGACCCATGGAGCATAGAATTTCAGGCCAAAAAGGTCAAATCTAGATGCAGCCAGTTGCCGGAGGAAGAAATCTTGTGCATTGAAGCTGATGCCATTGAGGATGTAAAAGACCAATGTCTTCATGGCTCCTTCAAGTTTTGCAGCTGATGAATGTCCTTGATAGGCCATAGAGTCCGCCTGATGATGTGATATATTGTGCGCGGCAGATACTCAAGGTCATCAACAAAGAACTCCTTTGGGTATTCAGCGTCATGTGGCAATGGCTTCATCATGCTCAACATCTGGCTCATGTTGGGTTCTGGCTTATGGAAGATGCTCTCTAGTGCATTGCAGTGGTTTTGACAACCAGGTTCGTACAGCTCTCCGGGAGTGGATAACCCTGTAAGCTCAATGATGTCAAGAGCTTTGGCTTCATGATGAACATTTCCTATCATCCACTCGAGAACCCATGTCTTTGTATGACTGTTGTAGCCGCGAATGTGGAGTGTAGCATAGAATTGAAGCAGAAGTTCCTCATTCCAATGTTCTTTGTCTGTCACAAAGCTGAGCAGACCAGCATCACGAAAGCAGTCAAGTGCTTCTTCTAAGCATGGTAGTCCAGAAATGGCTTCAGTGTCGAGGCGCATATGAGGGAAAATGCGCCCTTGATCATACAGAACGCAGGAGTAATAGCTTCGTTGCTGATGACTCCAGAAACGATCAGATGATATTCTTGGCCTTGAGTAGGGGTTCTTTGAGCTGTCAAAGAAGGTGTTGTGGCTTTTGAAGCCATTTGCATTGAAGGACCCTATAGAAGTGGCAGTACCTGGAAACCTTGGCAGTCTTGGCTTTGGTTTCTGGACCTGAGGCCTATGCTCAATGTGATAATCAAACTGAGGACCAGAGACATTAGGCGGAGGGACCAGAACGGGCCATCTTACTGTGATTAGCTCGCCATGGTTGTATGCTTGCTCAATTGTATAGGGCCTTGGTGGCAGAACATGAGCAGTGGCAACAACAGTGGCTACAGGCTGCACAATAGAAGCTTCAGGAGCAGTAGCAGCATTGACTTCTGGCATGTTGCTTGGTGCAGGCTCCACATTAGCTTCAGCGATGACTATGTCATTGGCTTCATTTGTGTTGGTGGTGGAAGCCTCAACGTTTTCAACCTCCACTTGATGAGCTGGAGGGTTTGGCACAGGCACGTTCACTTCAGGAACAGCTTCTACAGTGATGGGGGGAGTAGGTGCACGTTCTTCTTGATGTTCGTCATCGGCTGATGCAACCGGATTGTCTTCAGCAGCTTGGGCTTCAGACACGGAGACATTCACAGTTGGAGTGGCTTCTGAAAACACTTGACGTGCATGTCACGCCCAATATGCGACCCTATCCAAAAGGAACTCGAAGGTCCCACCAAGGATAGACCCGCATATTGAAACACTTTTGCAAGGTGGATATCATTACATCAACATTACATAATAGATGGGGATACATACAAGAGGCATACAATGCCACACGAATGCAACATCACAATACATTAGAGCATCATCCGACTACGGATGAAACACAAACAGAAACTCAAACGACATCCACCCTGCTAGCCCAGGCTGTCGAGCTGGAACCTATCCCCTGATCGAAGAAGAAGCAGAAGAAGAACTCAATGCAAGCAAGCATCGCTCTCGCATCATGATCATCGCACAACCTGTACCTGCAACTGTTGTTGTAGTAATCTGTGAGCCACGAGGACTCAGCAATCCCATTACCATGGGTATCAAGACTAGCAAAGCTTAAAGGGGAAATGAAGGGGTAAAGTGGTGAGGCTGCAGCAGTGACTAAGCATATATGGTGGCTAACATACGCAAATAAGAGCGAGAAGAGAGCAAAAGGAACGACCGCGAAGCTAGCAATGATCAAGAAGTGATCCTGAACTCCTACTTACGTCAAACATAACCCAAAGACCATGTTCACTTCCCGGGCTCCGCCGAGAAGAGACCATCACGGCTACACATGCGGTTGATGCATTTTAATTCGGATCTGGTGCCAAGTTATCTACAACCGGACATTAACAAATTCCAATCTGCCAATAACCGCAGGCACGGCTTTCGAAAGATTGTACCCTACAGGGGTGTCCCAACTTAGCCCATGATAAGCTCTCGCAATCAACGAAGGATATACCTTCTCCCAGGAAGACCCGATCAGACTCAGAATCCCGGTTTACAAGACATTTCGAAAATGGTAAAAAAAGACCAGCAAAGCTGCCCGATGCGCCGACAAATCCCGATAGGAGCTGCACATATCTTGTTCTCAGGGCACACCGGATGGGTCAGCCTACGAGTAAAACCAGACCTCGAGTTGCCCCGAGGTGGCCACGCAGTCTGCCCGGTTCGGACCAACACTTAGACAAGCACTGGCCCGGGGGGGAGGGCTAAAATAAAGATGACCCTTGGGTTGGCTGACCCAAGGGAAGGGTATAGGTGGTGGTGAGGCAAATGGTTAAACCAAGGTTGGGCCTTGCTGGAGGAGTTTTATTCAAAGCGAACTGTCAAGGGGGTCCCATAAATCACCCGACCGCGTAAGGAACGCAAAATCCGGGAACATAACACCGGTATGACGGGAACTAGGGCGGCAAGAGTGGGACAAAACACCAGGCATAAGGCCGAGTCTTCCACCCTTTACCAAGTATATAGATGCATTAATAATAATATAAGAGATATTGTGATATCCCAACCAAAATCCTGTTCACCGTGGAGCAATCTTCAACTTCACCTGCAACTAGCAACGCTATAAGAGGGGCTGAGAAAAGCGGTAACATAGCCAAACAACGGTTTGCATAGGAAAGGTGTCAAAGGTTAGAGGTTCATGGCAATATGGGAGGCTTGATGAGCAAAAGATAGGTAACGCAGCAAAGTGATAGAACGAAGCAACTAGCATAGCAATGATAGTAGTGAGATCCAGGGTAGCGGTCATCTTGCTTGAAATCCCGCAAGGAAGAAGAACGAGTCCATGAAGAAGATGAACGGATGAAGCCGAACCAAGCGTAGACGAACGAATCCTCACGATCGCAACGAAACGGGAACTATCGAGAAGAAGCACACAACATGGTAAACACACCACACATGAACAAGGCATTATGCACAACAAGCATGATGCATGACAAATCTACATGAAGCTACTCATGGCAAGAGATGATGCAAACAAGAGCAACACATCAAAGCAAGTTTAAATGAGGCCGGGAACAACATATAACAATTCCGGTAAGTCCTCATATGCATACTTCGAAATTGGTCCAGATCTGAATAAACCTTATGTTCAAGTTGTTAAACAGCAAGTTAAGATGCACCAAGATGATCTACACGAGATTCTAGTCAAGGTACATATAAAGTTCATTTAGTTCGGAGCTACGGCCTAGAAGATATGAGCAAAACAAGTTAAACATGGCATTGATGTAAAGTGCATACAAACATCAAGCAAACACCTAAAAACAAGGATGCAACATGATAATATGAAACTATATGCAAAATCAAGCAAGTTTCATATAGAGCACACTCAAAACGGAGCAACGATTCAACACACACATGAAACAAGTTTAAAGGACAAGCTGTCCAAAACAGCAACTAGGCATATTGCAAGCATCAAAACAATAAGCTACATCATCTCAACATGAAAACAGAAGGCATGGATATGATGTACAGGTAAAGCATAACAAAACAGGAACACTGAGCTATCTCTAGAAATCACTAGAACATGCTCAAACACACATGGCAAGATTGCAAGTAATAACAATTTCAGACTTTGCAGAAAATAACATCAGGTTGCAATGTTTAGAGCTATCAAAAAACATGTTACAGGAACTTATAATGGCAAGCAAAGGCATGGCCCGAATCTACTAATTGCATAGATCAAAAGTCCTTTAGTGACCATGAGCCAAAAAGGATCAGGAAATATGATGGCACCCATGTAAACATAGCAAGTTATAATACAGATTCAAACATGGCAGAAACAGAATTATGAAGGCATGTAGATGAGCTTGTGCAACTCACTACAGAGCATTACATGGCATGACAAGGCAACCAACAGTAAGAAGGAATGTTTGTGAAGCTAAGCATGGCAAGAGCAAGTCCATAGGGTGCATGGAACACTAGCAACAATCATGGTAACAACTGAACTTAATGTTAACAGGCTGACAGCAACATTATCAAGCAACTTTGGAGTAAGGAAACAAGAAGCTACAACAATCTATAAATGCAACCAGGGGCATGGATGGTTAGAAGATGACATGCAGAACAAAACATATTTAGTGAACATCTCCAGATTATGCATAGAATGACTAGTAGCAGCAGGTTTACATAGCATCACGAAATAACAGATTCGGCCTAGCAAAATAGCAACAGCAAGTACCCTACTTAACAAGCTCGATTCACTCACCACAAGTCATTGCATGACAAGATAAGCATAGCATCAGCAAGAAGACATGTTTATGAAGCTAACCAAGGTAAGAACAAGTTCATAGCATGCGAGGATCGACTACAACAAGCTTGGCAAAATTGAATATGTAAACAATCTGCCAGGAAACATTTTGAAGCAAAAGTAGAGCACGAAAATGACATGCTAGACTACTCCATAATTTCAAACAGGGGCAGGAATGGATAGACAATAACCATATGTTTGAAACATCCTTACTGAAGTATCTCAAAATAAGCATGGATCTCTCTGTAGCAACATGTTTACATGGCATCAAAATAACAGCAGAACAGGGACTAAAATCAGCAACATCACGATGCCTAGTTTGCATGCTTGTGCTAGTCACCACATTGATCACAAAAATACATGGTAAGCACCTATGTAAAGATGGCATGGCATAGTTCAAAACACATGTAGACATCAACCTCATAGGATGCACACATCAATCATGGCAAAAAAGACAAATGAGCAAGTTCTGTTAACAGAGAGCAGACAACATCATGAAGCAGTCTTGCAACGACGATTCAGGCATCAAGATGGACTCAAATGAACATGATGCAATGTAATGAAATGACGTACTCGTTGAGGCGAACAATTTGACATATTACACGCACAAAACGGAGCTACGGATGTAGAGATACGATGCGATGAACATGGCATGATTATGTCAAAAATCGGGGACTTAGTGAAATAAACAGGGTCAACCTGCGAGATCCGGATCTGGGGCACGGTTGACGAGGATGGCCGGAGGTCTTGCCGGAGACGAAGGAGAGGTGACGGAGGGCACGGGATCCGGCGGATCCGGCGAAGGGCGAGGTCGGGGGAGGACCGAGGGGTTGGGGAGGCGGCTCCGGGTGGCGCTTGCCGGCGAGGGGCGGCGATGCCGGCGAGGAGCGGCGCCGGCACGGGGCGAAGTCCGGCGGGGCGCGGGGCGGAGTGGGCGCCGGAGGCAGGGCCGAAGGGAGGCGCGACGGTGGAAGGCGGCCAGCGCCGGAGAGGAGGTAGGGCCGGCGACCTCAGGCGCAGGCGGAGGAGCACTCCCGCGAGCGACTCCGGCAGAGGCGCGGGCGAGGATGCGGGCTGGCGGCAGCGGCGCGTCGGGCCGGGCGGCGGCGGGATCCGGGCCCGCGCGGGTCCAGGACGGGCTCCGCGGGCCGGCGGCGGTGGGAGGAGAGAGAGAGCGGGCCGGCGGGGCGACGTGTCAGCATCCTATTGGACGGGGGCGACGGGCGGACATGTCCGGCGGCGGTGGAGATGTGTCCGGCGGCGCGAGGGGAAGAAGTCTAGGGTTTTCATCCGCGAATTTCGGGGGAGGGGACTTATTTATAGATTCTGGGAGCTAGGAGAGTCCAAATGAGGAGCGGTTTTCGGCCACGCGATCGTGATCGAACGACCGAGAGCATGGATGGGAGTTTGCTGGGATTTGGGCCACTTTGGAGAGGTGTTGGGCTGCGAAGAGAAGGAGGCTTTTACGGTTACCCGGTTAACCGCTGGAGTATCAAACGACCTCCAAATGGCACGAAACTTGACAGGCGGTCTACCGGTGCTATACCAAGGCCGCTTGGTAAACCTCGGGCCATTCCGAGAAAATTTAACACCCGCACATGAAACAAGGTCTGAGAGGGGGCGACGGGCGCGCGTGAATGGTCCGGACTCTGAACGGACAACGGAGAGAACCGGGAGAACCCGAACGGATGCAAGTTTTGAAAAACATGCAGATGAAATGCAGATGATGACATGGCAAAATGCAACACGCAAGCAGCTGACATGGCAACGACGGCGAATAACTAGCAGACACCTGGCGCAACGAATCCGGGGCGTTACAACACTCCTCCACTAACAAGAGATCTCGTCCCGAGATCTTAGGATGGAAGGGGAAAAGGGGATGAGGTGAAGCAAGAACTCAAGAGAAGAAGCAAAGAATCGAGAGCACTCGAGAAGGAAAAGAGGAATGACGAGAATGACAAGAATCGAAAGCTCATGGAATCAGATAGACTATGAAACCACTCCGGCTAGAATGAGATAAGAAACGAATAAGACTGAAAGGATTTAGGCAGAACTCTGACTGAAAATGGAAGGAATAGGACACAAGCTTGAGAGGATGAAATGCTGACGAGAAGAACAGACAATGCCTCCGGAAGAATTAAAGAATGGAAAGAAATGAACTTAGAAGGAAGGATTGAATGGAGTTGTTGAGAAAATCAACAACGAAAGAATAAGCTTGTTGTGGTCTTATAGGTAACATCTCAAGATCATGAGGTTTAACCGGCCACAAACGGAAATGATTGGATAACTGAGAAGAACAAAGAAATGTAAAACTCCACTTCAAAAGAATACAGAGGCATAATTGCACTTCGAGATGCAAGAAGAAAATATACTTGAACTCCACCGACAAGAATCTTGATGAACTCTTGAAAGAATGAATTAAATCATAAAGAACCACCATGAAGAACTCCGGTACAAAAGGATGATGATATAGAATTGAAGGATGAAAGAATGAGATGAGCCTTGCGATGATTTAGATGGAGGTTCCGATGAAATGACCGAGGAAATTTGAACTCCGGAAAAGAAAAGATGGAGAACACTTGGAATTAGAATTTATTCCTCACGAACAAACTCCGATGGAAGGAATTACTCACTTGGATGAAATAAGAATAAGATTTATTGTATGCTTATCCTTCATCAAATTAAATTGATGACAAACAATGGATTTCGCATACTACTTATTCTTCTTGAAAAAGGATTGAGAAGTGACATATCGCAAACTTGAGAAGGTCTTCATGAACCACCGGTAGGATTCGAAAGAACGAATGGATTAAAATGATAATCAAAGAAAAAGAATCTGAAGGAACCACCGTAAGAATTCAGAAATGACTGCCGAAAGAGAAATAATCACCAGGAAGAATTAGAAGAACCAATATGCTCGAGGGGATTTAGATGCAAAAGAACAAAGAGATCATGAACTGATAAAGAATACTTGAACGAAGCACCGGGATAATTATAGGACGATAGCTGGAATGATGGCCTCCGGTGAAAAGAAACAGAAATCAACTTCTGAAATACTCCAGATGGTAAGAGAGAATATCTGACAAACTGAAATAATTTGAGAGGATGACATGAAGCTAGAATCATGAATATTTGAGAGAACGGACAAGATTTAGAGGAAAAACTCTTCTTCGGTCTTCAAATGACAACGAGAAATACCACAAAAATTACTGAGATACTCCGGGAGAATGAAAAAGCGAAGAGGTTGAGTCAGCAATGAAAATAATATGAAAATGATCTTGGAGAAGGCATGTGACTGATGGAAACCATTATTACGTGACAGTTTGAAAAGAATTGAGAATAACTCCGGGGGAATTAGAAGAGTCAGGTAAGATCCTGGGAAAAGACCTATGGGTTAGGACCCACTGAAGATAAAAACACCGTTGAAAAGGATTGATGAATAGATAGATGATGCACTGGAACAGTTGAAATATTTGAATGAGGTGACAACCTCGAATTAACTCGGACACAGACGAATCTCCTGAGATGTTTTGAACTCCGGAATGATTGAATGTCGAGAGGCAAATGAGCAAGGAGAACACTTGATCCATGAAAAGAATGTGATCAACCCGAACAAACTTGAATTTAGTGCACCGGAAAATAAAGGGATGAAGAATGACGAACAAGACGAGAATTCACCGGTTGAATTAATTTACGAAAGACTGAAGAGGCTCCACACGACTGAGATAGATGGTCGGGAGAGAGTCAGACTCCGGGAAGAAAAAAGGGTGGGAGGGCGGGAAAAACAAAGGCAACTCGGGAGGGGAAATCGACGAATATCTTGAAGAGAAAACACCGGTTGAAAACATTGAAGAAAGAAGGCAAGGATTTCGCACGAGTAGGATGGATACTCGATTACGGATTCCGGTTCGGAGAAGAAGAGGGGTGGGCGGGTGGGAAAAGAAAACAACTGAGGATAGAGAAATAACTTCGTTGAGAGCAAACTGAGGATTGAGCTTGCAAAGATGAAGAGGCTCGAGTCGACTTGACGAGAAATGCACCGGATAAAAGAGAAGAGAACCAACGACCGGAAAACCAACTGCATGAACCTAAAGAAAATTTGAAGGGGAATAGAAGTAATTCAAAACACCTACGTCAAGATTCCCTACCAGAGCGGCGAAGGGGCTGAGGAGTAAAAAGAATTCCTACTCTCCGATATAACTAGACTCCAAAAATAGTTTTCTTATAGACTCAACAACGGCCAAACTACACGATCAATCAAGGGGGCTCCTAGGGTCGGTCGAGGCTCTGATACCAACTTGTCACGCCCAATATGCGACCCTATCCAAAAGGAACTCGAAGGTCCCACCAAGGATAGACCCGCATATTGAAACGCTTTTGCAAGGTGGATATCATTACATCAACATTACATAATAGATGGGGATACATACAGGAGGCATACAATGCAACACGAATACAACATCACAATACATTAGAGCATCATCCGGCTATGGATGAAACACAAACAGAAACTCAAACGACATCCACCCTGCTAGCCCAGGCTGCCGACCTGGAACCTATCCCCTGATCAAAGAAGAAGCAGAAGAAGAACTCAACGCAAGCAAGCATCGCTCTCGCGTCATGATCATCGCACAACCTGTACCTGCAACTGTTGTTGTAGTAATCTGTGAGCCATGAGGACTCAGCAATCCCATTAACATGGGTATCAAGACTAGCAAAGCTTAAAGGGGAAATGAAGGGGTAAAGTGGTGAGGCTGCAGCAGCGACTAAGCATATATGGTGGCTAACATACGCAAATAAGAGCAAGAAGAGAGCAAAAGGAACGGTCGTGAAGCTAGCAATGATCAAGAAGTGATCCTGAACTCCTACTTACGTCAAACATAACCCAAAGACCGTGTTCACTTCCTGGACTCCGCCGAGAAGAGACCATCATGGCTACACACGCAGTTGATGCGTTTTCATTCGGATCTGGTGTCAAGTTATCTACAACCGGACATTAACAAATTCCCATCTGCCAATAACCGCAGGCACGGCTTTCGAAAGATTATACCCTGCAGGGGTGTCCCAACTTAGCCCATGATAAGCTCTCACAATCAACGAAGGATATACCTTCTCCCAGGAAGACCCGATCAGACTTGGAATCCCGGTTTACAAGACATTTCGACAATGGTAAAACAAGACCAGCAAAGCCGCCCGATGCGCCGACAAATCCCGATAGGAGCTGCACATATCTCGTTCTCAGGGCACACCGGATGGGTCATCCTACGAGTAAAACCAGACCTCGAGTTGCCCCGAGGTGGCCCCGCAGTCTGCCCGGTTCGGACCAACACTTAGACAAGCACTGGCCCGGGGGGGCTAAAATAAAGATGACCCTTGGGTTAGCCGACCCAAGGGAAGGGTATAGGTGGTGGTGAGGCAAATGGTAAAACCAAGGTTGGGCCTTGCTGGAGGAGTTTTATTCAAAGCGAACTGTCAAGGGGGTCCCATAAATCACCCGACCGCGTAAGGAACGCAAAATCCGGGAACATAACACCGGTATGACGGAAACTAGGGCGGCAAGAGTGGAACAAAACACCAGGCATAAGCCTGAGTCTTCCACCCTTTACCAAGTATATAGATGCATTAATATTAATATAAGAGATATTGTGATATCCCAACCAAAATCCTGTCCACCATGGAGCAATCTTCAACTTCACCTGCAACTAGCAACGCTATAAGAGGGGTTGAGCAAAGCGGTAACATAGCCAAACAACAGTTTGCATAGGAAAGGTGTCAAAGGTTAGAGGTTCATGGCAATATGGGAGGCTTGATGAGCAAAAGATAGGTAACGCAGCAAAGCGATAGAATGAAGCAACTAGCATAGCAATGATAGTAGTGAGATCCAGGGTAGCGGTCATCTTGCCTGAAATCCCGCAAGGAAGAAGAACGAGTCCATGAAGAAGATGAACGGATGAAGCCGAACCAAGCGTAGACGAACGAATCCTCACGATCGCAACGAAACGGGAACTATCGAGAAGAAGCACACAACATGGTAAACACACCACACGTGAACAAGGCATGATGCACAACAAGCATGATGCATGACAAATCTACATGAAGCTACTCATGGCAAGAGATGATGCAAACAAGAGCAAGACATCAAAGCAAGTTTAAATGAGGACGGGAACAACATATAACAATTCCGGTAAGTCCTCATATGCATATTTCGAAATTGGTCCAGATCTGAATAAACCTTATGTTCAAGTTGTTAAACAGCAAGTTAATATGCACCAAGATGATCTACACGAGATTTAAGTCAAGTTACATATAAAGTTCATTTAGTTCGGAGCTACGGCCTAGAAGATATGAGCAAAACAAGTTAAACATGGCATTGATGCAAAGTGCATACAAACATCAAGCAAACACCTAAAAACAAGGATGCAACATGATAATATGAAACTACATGCAAAATCAAGCAAGTTTTATATAGAGCACACTCAAAACGGAGCAACGGTTCAACACACACACATGAAACAAGTTTAAAGGACAAGCTGTCCAAAACAGCAACTAGGCATATTGCAAGCATCAAAACAATAAGCTACAACATCTCAACATGAAAACAGAAGGCATGGACATGATGTACAGGTAAAGCATAACAAACCATGAACACTGAGCTATCTCTAGAAATCACTAGAACATGCTCAAACACACATGGCAAGATTGCAAGTAATAACAATTTCAGACTTTGCAGAAAATAACATCAGGTTGCAATGTTTAGAGCTATCAAACAACATGTTACAGGAACTTATAATGGCAAGAAAAGGCATGGCATGAATCTACTAATTGCATAGTTCAAAAGTCCTTTAGTGACCATGAGCCAAAAAGGATCAGAAAATATGATGGCACCCATGTAAACATAGCAAGTTATAATACAGATTCGAACATGGCAGAAACAGAATTATGAAGGCATGTAGATGAGCTTGTGCAACTCACTACAGAGCATTACATGGCATGACAAGGCAACCAACAGTAAGAAGGAATGTTTGTGAAGCTAAGAATGGCAAGAGCAAGTCCATAGGGTGCATGGAACACTAGCAACAATCATAGTAACAACTGAACTTAATGTTAACAGGCTGACAACAACATTATCAAGCAACTTTGGAGCAAGGAAACAACAAGCTACATCAATCTATAAATTCAACCAAGGGCATTTATGGTTATAAGATGACATGCAGAACAAAACATATTTACTGAACATCTCCAGATTATGCATAGAATGACTAGTAGCAGCAGGTTTACATAGCATCACGAAATAACAAATTCAGCCTAGCAAAACAGCAACAAGTACCCTACTTAACAAGCTCGATTCACTCACCACAAGTCATTGCATGACAAGATAAGCATAGCATCAGCAAGAAGACATGTTTATGAAGCTAAACAAGGTAAGAACAAGTTCATAGCATGCGAGGATCAACTACAACAAGCTTGGCAAAATTGAATAACATGTAAACAATCTGCCAGGAAACATTTTGAAGCAAAAGTAGAGCACGAAAATGACATGCTAGACTACTCCATAATTTCAAACAGGGGCATGAATGGATAGAAAATAACCATATGTTCGAAACATTCTTACTGAAGTATCTCAAAATAAGCATGGATCTCTCTGTAGCAACATGTTTACATGGTATCAAAATAACAGCAGAACAGGGGCTAAAATCAGCAACATCACGATGCCTAGTTTTCATGCTTGTGCTAGGCACCACATTGATCACAAAAATACATGGTAAGCACCTCTTTAAAGATGGCATGGCATAGTTCAAAACACATGTAGACATCAACCTCATAGGATACACACATCAATCATGGCAAAAATGACAAATGAGCAAGTTCTATTAACAGACAGCAGACAACATCATGAAGCACTCTTGCAACGATGATTCAGGCATCAAGATGGACTCAAATGAACATGATGCAATGTAATGAAATGATGTACTCATTGAGGCGAACAATTTGACATATTACATGCACAAAACGGAGCTACGGATGCAGAGATACGATGTGATGAACATGGCATGATTATGTCAAAAATCGGGGACTTGGTGAAATAAACAGGGTCAACCTGCGAGATCCGGATCCGGGGCACGGTTGACGAGGATGGCCGGATGTCTTGCCGGAGACGAAGGAGAGGTGACGGAGGGCACGGGATCCGGCGGATCCGGTGAAGGGCGAGGTCGGGGGAGGACCGACGGGGTCGGGAAGGCGGCTCCGGGCAGCGCGGGTGGCTTGCCGGCGAGGGGCGGCGACGCCGGCACGGGGCGAAGTCTGGCGGGGCGCGGGGCGGAGTGGGAGCCGGAGGCGGGGCCGAAGGGAGGCGCGGTGGCGGAAGGCGGCCGGTGCCGGAGAGGAGGCGGGGCCGGCGACCTCGGGCGCAGGCGGCGGAGCACTCCCGCGAGCGACTCCGGTAGAGGCGCGGGCGAGGACGCGGGCTAGCGGCGGCGGCGCGTCGGGCCGGGTGGCGGCGGGATCCGGGCCCGCGCGGATCCAGGACGGGCTCCGCGGGCCGGCGGCGGTGGGAGGAGAGAGAGCGGGCCGGCGGGGCGACGTGTCAGCATCCTATTGGACGGGGGCAACGGGCGGACATGTCCGGCGGCGGGGGAGATGTGTCCGGCGGCGCGAGGGGAAGAAGTCTAGGGTTTTCATCCGCGAATTTCGGGGGAGGGGACTTATTTATAGATTCTGGGAGCTAGGAGAGTCCAAATGAGGAGCGGTTTTCGGCCACGCGATCCTGATCGAACGACCGAGGGAATGGAGGGGAGTTTGCTGGGTTTTGGGCCACTTTGGAGAGGTGTTGGGCTGCGAAGAGAAGGAGGCTTTTACGGTTAATCGGTTAACCATTGGAGTATCAAACGACCTCCAAATGGCACGAAACTTGACAGGCGCTCTACCGGTGCTATACCAAGGCCACTTGGCAAACCTCGGGCCATTCCGAGAAAATTTAACACCTGCACATGAAACAAGGTCTGAGAGGGGGCGACGGGCGCGCGCGAATGGTCGGAACTCCGAACGGACAATGGAGAGAACCGGGAGAACCCGAACGGATGCAAGTTTTGAAAAACATGCAGATGAAATGCAGATGATGACATGGCAAAATGCAACACGCAAGCAGCTGACATGGCAACGACGGCGAATAACTAGCAGACACCTGGCGCAACGAATCCGGGGCATTATAGTGCAACAGGTTGGTGGTGCACTTCTCCTTCTAGAACGCTCGGAAGAGGGACTTGAGGCCTGGGCCTTTGCGAAGCCTTTGTAATACAGGTGACACCTTTGGAGATGGAGTTGGCTGGGCCTCATCCTCTTCAACTTGCACAGATGGTGTGACTTGTTGTTGTTGGGGAGTACTGGGGGAGTCTTGTTGTTGCGGGCGATCAGCCCATGATGCATCCTGCGCAATTGGCGTCAGAGGACGACCAATGCTGATGATTTCGCTGTTCATGAGAACAGGCGATGATACCAAGTTGTGTTCAAACTGAGGAAGAACTTCATCATCTTCAACATTGTCATGGTGACCAATGTCTTCTGTTGGAATCTCTTCAGCTTCATAAGCCTCTGTGGAAGCAGGCTCATGAACAATCATTCGTCGTTCTTGGTTTGCAGATGCATGGCGAACCACTGAGATAGGTTCAACAACTAAGGGCTCTGTGGGAGAAGCCCGATTCTTCTTGATCTTGCGCTTCTTCTTGGAGCGAGCAGCATGAGAGGCTTCTGAGGTTTTCCTTTTTCTGGCTTCAGCCTCTGCAGCCCTCGTCTTCTTCTGTTCTAAAGCGGTTGACATGGCCTTTGGCTTCGAGCCAGTCATGCTGCTTGGGAAGACTATGCGAGGTTCATCCTGCCTCGAAGGTGCAGGTTGGACAGTTGATAGCTTCTTCTTCTTTGCAGCTATTCTGGGGTCGATGCCAGGACGACCAAGAGCCTTGCGCTTCTCAGCCTCATTGTAGGCTAGCACACTCTTGTCAGCCAGATTCTTCATGCGCTCTCGAGAGCCTCGAGCTTCTTCACGCTTCTTGTGAAAGGCTTCTTTGAGCTCGTGCAGCATGATCTTGAAGTTTTTGACATCTTGCACGCTGAGCGTGGCCACATGCTTCTTGAACTGATCCTTTTCATAGTCAATCTTGTGCTTCAGTTCGACGACGCGCTGAGCAATAGCTAGCTCAGAAGCAATAGCGCCATTGAAGGAGACACTGAGGCCAATGGGAAGTTGCAAATCATCAAAGATGAGATTTGGTGTGTCAAACCACTCATCAATGAAGTTATGGATGATTGCCACATCAAAGAGAGGCAAATTGTTGAAGATCTCTGCTTCTTCCTTGCTCTTGATCAGTTGCTCAAGAGCATCATCTGCAAGATCGTCATCGCTGGACAGATCAATGTGCTCTTCACGCAGAATGGCAGTAGGAGTCAATGTCTGATCAGTATTCTTGACGATTTTCTTTTTCTTCTCCGTCTTCTTGGAGATGCGTGATAGATCTTCAGACTGCACACTGTCTTCAGGAGGTGGAGTGGCCAGTTGCTTCACACATGAAGCTTTCGGAGGTGCAGCTGATTGTGAAGCCTTAGTTTTCTTTGGCTTCTGCGGCCTTGGAGGAGGAGCTGGGGCTTCATCAGTATCAACATCATTATCAGAATGATCTACTTTGGCACCCTGAACCAAGATGTATGAGATGAGGCCATCGAGGTTTGAAAAGGGGCCGATTTCATTGGGTTCCGCATCACGTGAGCCGTCAGCACGGGGAGCAGAGGGACCAGGGTTGAAGTCTAATCCCAATGACTTCTTGTTTTCCTTTGCCGATGCCTTTGCATGCTGGAAGTTGCGCTTGAAGAGATTGTCGTCACGACACCAGAGCAATGATGATGGGTCGGCATTTTCAGGCTGTGGTCCACGGACCATACAAGGATAGAATTCTTGTGCAATAGCTTCAGCTCTGTTCTTGGGTGGAAGGCCTCGATAGAGAATATCACCCCAAGGACTTTTGATAGCATTCTTCTCAGCGTACTCCTGGGTCACGAACTTGTACTTGAACCATTGTTCAGCCCAATATCGTCGAATCCATTGGATTCGGGTCTTGCGCTGATTATAATCCTCTTCAAGATCTGTCTTGTAGATTTCTGCGAGGTCATCAGGCAAATCTTTTGATGTTCCGCCTCGACGCTGTCTGCCACCCTTCCTTACTGATTTCTCTGCAGCCATGTACTTCAAACTGAATGGCTTCAATATGTTCAAAGGCTTCATGGGCTTTCGCTTGCTGGTCAAACATGAACTAGCTTCAGGAGAGTTAATGTGTTGCTGTAGGAATTCTGCAAATGAATGCAGACTATGAGAACCAAGGGATTCTCCCACGGACATGTACCTGTGACAGCATTAGAGATGCGAGGGAAGGGGAAGAGGTCATATGCATTCTCAGAAGATTTGTAGATAAATCAGTTTGAAGACATTGACCTCATGATGCGAAGACATTCACTTATATGTTGAGAGTTGGTTCCAGATTTGTACGAATCCGTGAATAAGTACAAGTGAGGAATCTAACTAGATATGAAGTTTAAGTGAATATACTAGGTAGTATGAGATGCAGACAAAATAGATCTAACATTGTATAGGTAGAAACCAATTTTGGTAAATAGGATGAATCATTGAGGATAAAAAAGATGGTAAAAATAGAGTTATATTTACCACACGAAGAAATGCTATATGGGATGAATAGGAGACGAGCAGTTCAATCCACCGTGCCCTAACTTGGCGATGGAGGACACCTATGGCAGCGGCGGAGAGGACGATGTCTGCGGCCGGCGTGAGGACGGCGTCGGGGAAGTTGCGGCAGCTAAGAACTTCGTCGCCGGCGTCGTCGCGAGCTAGCGGTGGCGCTAGGGTTTTGACGAGGTGGAGAGGTGTAAGAAGGTTTTCTTGACCGTAGGGGACACATATTTATAAGAAGGTGTGCGGCATAGCGCAATTACGCAGGTGCCCTTGCCTGTTCACATCTGAGGGACAAGTGGCAAGCATGCAACATACTCAGAGTTGTACCACGTTCCCACGCCCGCCAAGTTTGTCGGATGGTTGTTCCGGCTTCTCCGGATATCAACAATAATGATGAATCATTTAGAAAGACTTGATGTTTTTCTCTATGTCTTCTGCTGACAAGGATGCAGAGAAGACATTCGACAGTTTCAATAGAATGCATATGATTTGGACAGATAAATTTTGAGATAGTAAGCATAGAGAGATTAGGGTCCGATCACATTCACTTAGTTCAAAAGATTCAACAAGGAAGACATAGCTATAAGTGAATGCTGTAGAGGACAGAATACTAGTATATAGATATATATGAGAAAGTAATCAAATCGACATAGTGAAGTAAATCATGAAGATAAGTTGAAAGTTGAAGACAAACCAAATGCGAAGATATTCAACAATAACGCCATGAGTGAAACACTTCAAACCAAGAAATTTGGTGGTGGCGTTACCCACCGTATAGGAAGAATTAGACCCAGACATGGCGCACAATTATCGTGGCGCTCCGAAGTCAAATTCCACGTTAATGTATTCACACTCAGAATGTAAGTCTTCATTGACTGAAGATATACTTTACTTCATGTGTTGCACATCTAAGTCATCAACATGCATAAGTGTTAGGATGTGTGCCTGATCACAGGACATTTGAGGATTCCAAGATATTTAGCTCACATCGTAACTTGCAAAACCTTTTCTCATCCAAGGGCTTTGTGAAGATATCTGCCAGTTGCTCTTCAGTGTTGACGTGAATGATGTCAATATCTTTCTTCATGACATGATCTCTGAGAAAGTGATGACGAATTTCAATGTGCTTTGTCTTCGAGTGCTGGACTGGATTGTTGGCAATCTTGATGGCGCTTTCGTTGTCGCAGAAAAGAGGTACTTGTTTCAGATTGATGCCATAGTCCTTGAGAGTTTGCTTCATCCACAGAAGCTGAGCGCAGCAAGATCCAGCAGCAATGTATTCAGATTCAGCAGTTGAGAGTGATACACAGTTTTGCTTCTTTGAAGACCAACAGACAAGTGATCGTCCCAGAAAGTGACATGTGCCTGATGTAGACTTGCAATCAACCTTGTCTCCAGCATAATCAGCATCCGAGAATCCAACCAGATCAAATCTTGAGCCCTTTGGATACCATAATCCGAGTGTTGGGGTGTAAGCCAAATATCTAAGAATTCGCTTCACAGCTAAGTGATGCGATTCCTTTGGTGCCGCTTGGAATCAAGCACACATGCAAACACTAAGCATAATATCTGGCCTAGATGCACATAGGTAAAGTAAGGAACCAATCATGGAGCGGTATACCTTTTGATCGAACTCTTTACCATTGTCGTCGGGACCAAGATGGTGTTTGGCTGGCATTGGCGTCATGTAACCTTTGCAATCTTGCATTCCAAATTTCTTCAGACAGTCTTTGAGATATTTTTCTTGAGATATGAAGATGCCATTCCTTCGCTGACGAATTTGAAGACCAAGGAAGAACTTCAGCTCACCCATCATGGACTTCTGATATTTCTCTTGCATCATGTATCCAAACTCATCACTATAGTTCTGGTTGGTACAACCGAAGATAATGTCATCCACATATATTTGGCACACAAACAGTTCACCATCATATGTCTTCGTGAAGAGTGTGGGATCGAGGGAACCAGGTTTGAAGCCTTTGCTCTTCAGGAAGTCTTTGATCGTATCATACAAAGCGCTAGGAGCTTGTTTGAGGCCATGCAGTGCCTTGTTTAGCTTGTACACCATATCAGGATGTTTTGGATCTTCAAAGCCAGGTGGTTGAGCAACGTACACTTCTTCTTAAATCTTGCCGTTGAGGAATGCACTCTTCGCATCCATTTTATATAGTAGGATATTGTGGTGGTTAGCATAGGCTAGCAGTATGCGAATAGCTTCAAGCCTAGCTACAGGAGCAAATGTTTCATCGAAGTCAATTCCTTCAACTTGAGTATATCCTTGAGCCACAAGACGTGCTTTGTTTCTGACGACTTGACCATGCTCATCTTTCTTGTTTCGATATATCCATTTTGTGCCAATAATGTTATGCTTGTGAGGGTCAGGGCGCTTGACAAGTTCCCAAACATTATTCAGCTTGAACTGTTGAAGTTCTTCTTGCATGGCTTGAATCCATTCAGGTTCCATAAAGGCTTCAGCAACTTTCTTGGGTTCTAATATTGACACAAATGAAAAATGCCCATAGAAATTTTCTAACTGTGTTGCTCTTGATCGAGTAAGTGGAGCAGGCGCATTGATGCTATCAATTATCTTCTCAATTTGTATTTCATTAGCAACACGAGGATGAACTGGACGAAGACCTTGCTCTTGCTGATCATTTTCTTTGGTCTGAGCATTATCTTCAGTCTGGTTTGGTGCAGAAATGATAAGTTCCTCTTCAGGCCGTGCTTCAGAGGGCATGATTTCACTTGTTCCCATCAGCTTGATTGATTCGCTGGACGGAGCTTCATCAAGTGTACTTGGCAGGAGCTCTCTTTGTGAACCATTGGTTTCATCAAATCGCATGTCCACAGTTTCAACGATTTTGTAGAGATAGAGGTTGAAGACTCTGTAAGAGTGCGAGTCCTTTCCATAACCGAGCATGAAGCCTTCGTGAGCTTTAGGTGCAAATTTTGACTTGTGATGAGGATCCTTGATCCAGCACCTAGCACCAAAGACTCTGAAGTAGCTGACATTTGGCTTCTTGCCAGTAAGGAGCTCATAGGATATTTTGCTCAGAAGCTTGTGGATGTAAACACGGTTGATGATGTGACATGCTGTATCAATAGCTTCAGGACAGAACTTTCTTGGTGTCTTGTACTCGTCGAGCATTGTTCGAGCCATCTCAATGAGGGTTCTGTTCTTGCGCTCTACAATGCCATTTTGCTGCGGTGTGTATGGAGCAGAAAACTCATGAGTGATTCCCATTGTATCCAGATAAAGATCAAGCCCGGTGTTCTTGAATTCAGTGCTGTTATCACTTCTGATATGCTTGATCTTGACGCCATAATTGTTCATGGCTCGATTGGCGAAGCGTCTGAAGACATCTTGTACTTCAGTCTTGTAGAGAATTATGTGCACCCATGTATATCTTGAGTAGTCATCAACAATGAGGAAGCCATAGAGACAAGCTGTTGTTGTGAGGGTAGTGAGTAGGGCCAAATAAGTCCATGTGTAACAGCTCGAAGGGTTGAGATGTCGTCATGATTGTCTTCGAGGGATGCTTTTCCCTAGTCATCTTTCCAGCTTCGCAGGCACCACACAAATGATCTTTCTTGAACTTGACACCCTCGATGCCTATGACATGCTTCTTCTTGACGAGTGTGTGTAAGTTCCTCATGCCAGCATGACCCAGCCTCCGATGCCAGAGCCAGCATTCTGAAGCTTTTGCAAGAAGACATATGGCAAGCTGTGGACCTGCTGAGAAATCTACCATGTATAGATCATCTTTCCCATACCCTTCAAAGACTAGAGACTTGTCATATTCCATTAGTACAAGGCAACGATATTTTCTGAAAAGCACAATCATGTTCAAGTCACAAAGCATTGAGACAGACATTAAGTTGAACCCAAGGGATTCAACAAGCATCACTTTATCCATGTGTTGATCCTTTGAGATTGCAACTCTACCTAGACCCAATACCTTACTTTTACCAGTGTCAGCAAATGTGATGTGACTCTTGTCGGATGGACGTAAGGTTGAGTCCATGAGAAGACTTCGATCACCAGTCATATGATTAGTGCATGCCCTGTCCATAATCCACTCTGAAGCATGAGGTGTCATACCCTACAGTGCAGTTAGGAGGATAGGCTTCACAAGGTATGTTGTGAAGCATAAGCATTTGACACACACAAGGATTATCACAACTTAGATCAAGGTTAGAACACACAGTATGGCAGGTAAGCGATTCACATGTGAAATACATAGTTAGTCATTTTATCATGCGTCCCTTAATGTGTTTTAGGTCCCCAGCAATAGTATCGGACGCCTTTGATTGCTGGTTGGAGACCATATTCTACAAAAGAGAGTTAATTCTTCTTCACCACCCACATCTTCAGGGGTGGCTTAGAAGCAATGAGTCTAAGTGCAGCATCTGAGAATTTCGGCTTTGAAGCCCTAGCAAATAGCCTTGCAGGAGATGAATGATACTCATATGAATAAGCAGAAAAGTTCTTAGTTCTATGAACATAGCGGTTTGAGGACACATGCTCATATTCATAAGTCTGAGTATGATTTCCCTGCAAAACATTGGCGTTAGGGTGACTCAGGTGAGTCATGTATGAAGCCTTTGGACCATGTGACGCCATAGGTCTGGGGTTTGTCTTCTTCCCTGGTGGTGTCATGATGACATTCACTGGAAGATTCTCAAGACAGCTTTTGGGAACCCAGATCTTCTTCATAGGTGGTCCATTCCTGTAGTTAGTACCAATATACCTGGCAAACACTTCACCATTCTGATTTTTGAACAGTTTATAGTTTGCATCAAAGGATTCATCACCGATAATAGGATTAGCATAGGTAAAGCCAGATAAAGTGGATGGATCCACTGAAGGTTCCTTTGCAGCAACCCATGTGGTTTTGGGATACTGCTCAGGCTTCGAGTAGGAACCATCAACATTCATTTTCCTCTCAAACCCAACACCCTCTTTCCTAGGGTTTCGGTTCAGAATCTGCTTTTTGAGGACATCGCAAAGTGTCTGATGTCCTTTCAGACTTTTATACATCCCTATTTCAAGCAATGTCTTCAACCTAGCATTTTCATCAGCAATAATAGTGGTATCCTCAATAGAGGGGTTAGCTACCACATCAGTAGTTGAAGACAAAGCAACAGTAGTAGCAGTGGAACATTCAGCAACAGAGGTAGCGTTATCACGCTCAATGCATTTCTGACATGGTGGTTCAAATCCATCCTTTGTAACGCTGATTTGTTGAGCAAGTAATGAATCGCGCTCCTTCTGAAGATCTCCATAGTCCACTCTTATCTTTTCAAGATCTTGCTTTCTTTGAAGACATTCAGAAGAAAGCTTCTCGTGATCAGATAAGAGAGCATTGTGTTGATCTTGAAGGGCGTCAAACTTGGAATGAAGTCTCTGAAGACTTTCAGCCAATGCTTTTGATTGATCCATTTCTTCACCCAACATGTCATCGCTCTTACAAAGCATGTTTTGAACCTTTTCCAAGGCTCTTTGTTGTTTAGTGGCAAGGGAAGCAAGTTTGACATAGCTGGGGCCAAATTCATCACCTGATTCATCATCACTAGTTTCAGAGGGGTAGCATTCAGTTACCTTAGCACCCCCTGCCATGAGGCATGGTGAAGATGAGGACAATTCAGGTGGAAAGGTCATCTCTTTAAGGGACTCCTTGTAGTCATTAAGCCAAGGATCATGACGATTAAGATGACCTTCATAGACCTCAGAAAGCCGGTCCCAGATTAGCTTCGCATGATTGAGGTGCATGACGTTCTTGAACTGATTTCGGGACAGACAGGAGCAGATGACATCCTTCACTGTGAGGTTCAGTAGAGTGTACTTGCGAATGTCATCGGCCTCTGCCATCTTGCATAGATCGGTAAGACCAATCTCAGTGACGGTCCACAGTTTGCTATCCATAGCCATGAGTCGCTTATTCATCATGGCTTTCCACCGAGGATACTCATGACCGTCAAAGGTGGTTAAACCGAATCACACAGAACAAGGGAGTACCTTGCTCTGATACCAATTGAAAGTGCTAGTTATCGACTAGGGGGGGGGGGTGAATAGGCGATTTTTATCAAAGTCTTCAAAACGTGGAAGTTTCGAAGACAAACAATAGAAATGACCTAATTGATATGCAGCGGAAGATATACTACAACAAGCAAGCCATAGTCAAGTATGCAATAATGTGAAAGTACAAAGACTAATAGCAGCTTGGTAGTAAGGATCGGGATGGAAGATAGTATGAAGCCAATCAACAATAGTAGTCAAGCAATGAAGTCAAACAGGTATGACAATCAGGCAATGACTTCATGAAGACAAACTTAAGGTAACGGGAGTTAGAGGATAGAACCAGTCACTTGTTGAAGACATAGGATTTGTTGGACCAGTTCCAGTTGCTGTGACAATTGTACATCTGGTTAGGGAGGCTGAGATTCAACTCAGAAGACCGCGTCTTCACCTTATTCCCCTTGAGCTAAGGACACACAGTCCTCGCCCAATCACTCTGGTAAGTCTTCAAGGTAGACTCCCGAACCTTCACAGACTTTGTTCATCGGCGATCCACAATGACTCTTGGATGCTTAGAACGCGACGCCTAACCGGCTGGAGGATACACAGTCCTCAAGTGTAATAAGTCTTCAGGTCACACAGACAGAAAGACTTCAGTGATGCCTAACAATCTTTGGCTCTAGGTGTTTGGGCTTTGTCCTCGCAAGGATTTCTCTCTCAAAGGCTTCGAGGCGGGTTGCTCTCAAAATGACAAAAGCCGTAAACTAACTCTGAGCAGCCACCAATTTATGGTGTAGGGGGTGGGCTATTTATAGCCACAAGGCAACCTGACCTGATATGTCCGAAATGACCCTGGGTCACTAAGGAACTGACACGTGTTCCAATGGTCAGATTTCAAACACACACGGCAACTTTACTTGGGCTACAAGCAAAGCTGACTCATCCAGCTCTGGATAAGATTTGCTCTCATTGTCTTCGCTCGAAGACATAGGATTTGGGTTGAGCATCACTTCAGTCACTCTGACTTTGTTCACTTGGACCCCACTTAACAGTACGGTGGTTCCTACGACTCAACAAAGAAGAAAAGGAAACAACGAAACAGCATAGTCTTCGCGCTCCATAGTCTTCACTCGTTGTCTTCTCATGTCATAGTCTTCAATGTGAATATCTTCACATACCACCATTGTCGTCAATGTCTTCATTCATTTTTAGGGGTCATCTCCGGTAGGTAAACCAAATCAATGAGGTACACTACGTGTGTTATCCTGCAATTCTCACAAACGCATTAGTCCCTCAACCAACTTTGTCGTCAATACTCCAAAACCAACTAGGGGTGGCACTAGATGCACTTACACTTATAATTTCCGCACTTGCACACATTACCTTGCTGAAAACCACTTGTCATTTCCTTCTGCTCCTCGTTGGGTTCGACACTCTTACTTATCAAAAATGCTACAACTGATCCCATATAATTGTGGGTCATCAGGCGCATTCAAACGCCTCCATTAAACCCGTGTGGAAGCCGAGAAACCTATTCCGGCCACACGTCGGTTAACGAGCGGGTCTGTATTGGTACTGTAATAGCAAGTGTTAGTGGTCACTTTACTTAAATTTTGTTAGCTTGAACTAAATTCTTTTCTTAAAAGAAGAAAATCATTGGCTCGTTCTATCGGTGCCACAAGATCAACATGCACAATAATTAAAATTATTATTCTCAGGACGCACACAGTCAACTCATTTGCCTACTTTCACACAGATAATATTATCAAGTTTGAAAAACTTGTTATGGTTGTTGTCCTCTGCATCATCATGCCATGTTTCTTAGCTTGCAAGATTCAAAGCCAACCAATAAGATTCAAATAATAAGTACAATAAAGATGCCTACTGTCATGGAATAGTCACGGCAGATGTCCTAGCAAAAGGACTTAGTCGTGGAGCCATCGCAACTAGGTAGCTTAAAGGGGTTAAATGGGACAAAGGAATGGGAGTTTATACTGGTTCGGCCCCTTGCGGTGAAGGTAAATGCCTAATCCAGTTTGAGGTGGTATTGCTTGATAACCCACAAGTATAGGAGATAGCAACAGTTTTCGAGGGTAGAGTATTCAACCCAAATTTATCAATTCGACACAAGGGGAGCCAAAGAATATTCTCAAGTATTAGCAGTTGAGTTGTCAATTCAACCACACCTGGATAACTTAGTATCTGCAACATATTTAGTAGCAAAGTAGTATGATAGTAATGGTAACAGTGATAAAAGTAACGATAGCAGTTTTGTAGTGATGGTAACAGTAGCAATGGTAAAGTAAATAAGCAAAGCAGAATATGTGAAAAGCTCGTAGGCATTGGATCAGTGATGGATAATTACGTCGGATGCGATTCCTCTTGTAATGGCTATAACATAGGGTGACACAGAACTAGCTCCAGTTCATCAATGTAATGTAGGCATGTATTCCGAATATAGTCATACGTGCTTATGGAAAAGAACTTGCATGACATCTTTTGTCCTACCCTCCCATGGCAGCGGGGTCCTAATGGAAACTAAGGGATATTAAGGCCTCCTTTTAATAGAGTACCAGACCAAAGCATTAACACATAGTGAATACATGAACTCCTCAAACTTCGGTCATCACCGAGAAGTATCCCGATTATTGTCACTTCGGGGTTGTCGGATCATAACACATAATAGGTGACTATAGACTTGCAAGATAGGATCAAGAACTCACATATATTCATGAAAACATAATAGGTTCAGAGCTGAAATCATGGCACTCGGGCCCTACTGACAAGCATTAAGCATAGCAAACTCATAGCAACATCAATCTCAGAACATAGTGGATACTAGGGATCAAACCCTAACAAAACTAACTTGATTACATGCTAAATCTCATCCAACCCATCACCGTCCAGCAAGCCTATGATGGAATTACTCACGCACGGCAGTGAGCATCATGAAATAGGTGATGGAGGATGGTTGATAATGACGACGGCGATGAATCCCCCTCTCCGGAGCCCTGAACGGACTCCAGATCAGCCCTCCCGAGAGAGATTAGGGCTTGGCAGCGGCTCCGTGTCGTAAAATGCGATGAAACTTTCTCTCTGATTTTTTTATCCGCGAAACCAATTATATAGAGTTGGAGTTGAGGTCGGTGGAGCTCCAGGGTGCCCATGAGGCAGGGGGCACGCCCAGGGGGAGGGGGCGCGCCCCCACCCTCATGAACAGGGTGTGGGCCCCCTGGTCTTGATTCTTTCGCCAATATTTTTTATATTTTCCAAAAATTTTCTCCGTCGATTTTCAGGTCATTCCGAGAACTTTTGTTTCCTGCACAATATATAACACCATGGTAGCTCTGCAGAAAACTGCGTCAGTCCGGGTTAGTTTCATTCAAATCATGCAAGTTTGAGTCCAAAACAAGGGCAAAACTGTTTGGAAAAGTAGATACGTTGGCGACGTATCAACTCTCCCAAGCTTAAACCTTTGCTTGTCCTCAAGCAATTCAGTTGATAAATTGAAAGTGATAAAGAAAAACTTTTACAAACTCTGTTTACTCTTGTTGTTGTAAATATGTAAAGCCAGCATTGAAGTTTTCAGCAAAGATTATGAACTAACCATACTCACAATAACACTTAGGTCTCATGTTTACTCATATCAATGGCATAATCAACTAGCGAGCAATAATAATAAATCTCGGATGACAACACTTTCTCAAAACAATTATAATATGATATAACAAGATGGTATCTCGCTAGCACTTTCCGAGACCGCAAACATAAATGCAGAGCACCTTTAAAGATCAAGGACTGACTAAACATTGTAATTCATGGTAAAAGAGATCCAGTCAAGTCATACCCAATATAAATTAATAGTAATGCATGCAAATGACGATGTGCTCTCCAGCGGGTGCTTTTTAATAAGAAGGTGATGACTCAACATAAAAGTAAATAGATAGGCCCTTCACGGAGGGAAGCAGGGATTTGTAGAGGTGCCAGAGCTCACTTTTAAAATAGAGAGGAATAACATTTTGAGCGGTATACTTTCACTATCAATGCAACAACTATGAGATCTCGATATCTCCCATGATACATACATTATAGGCGGTTCCCAAACAAAATGGTAAAGTTTATACTCCCCCACCACCAACAAGCATCAATCCATGGCTTGCTCGAAACAACGAGTGCCTCTGTCGGTGTGAAAACCGGCGGATCTCGGGTAGGGGGTCCCGAACTGTGTGTCTAGGCGGATGGTAACAGGAGACAAGGGACACGATGTTCTTACCCAGGTTCGGGCCCTCTCGGTGGAGGTAAAACCCTACTCCTGCTTGATTAATATTGATGATATGGGTAGTACAAGAGTTGATCTACCACGAGATCAGAGAGCCTAAACCCTAGAAGCTAGCCTATGGTATGATTGTTGTTCGTCCTACGGACTAAAACTCTCCGGTTTATATAGACACCGGAGAGGGCTAGGGTTACACAGAGTCGGTTGCAATGGGAGGAGATCTTCATATCGTATCGCCAAGCTTGCCTTCCACACCAAGGAAAGTCCCATCCGGACACGGGACGAAGTCTTCAATCTTGTATCTTCATAGTCCGGGAGTCCGGCCAAAGGTCATAGTCCGGCCATCCGGACACCCCCTAATCCAGGACTCCCTCAGTAGCCCCTGAACCAGGCTTCAATGACGACGAGTCCGGCGCGCAAATTGTCTTCGGCATTGCAAGGCGGGTTCCTCCTCCGAATACTTCATAGAAGATGTTGAACACAAGGATGGTGTCCGGCTCTGCAAAAATAAGTTCCACATACCACCGTAGAGAGAATAATATCTGCACAAATCTAATCTGCTGACGTATTCCGTAGCGCGACGTCACGCCACGGCCAAGCCTTTATTCGAGTCGTTTTACTGTCCCACCTCAGCGCGTTTAGTGAGGCGGTTTCCTTGGCACGTCTTGTCAAAGCAGAGATCGTGACCCCTTATTCCAGGATTCTCATCAATACGGGCGTGGGTAACCCAACCGCGCCCTTTGGTATGATTCTCTAATTGAAAGCGAGTCCCAAACGGTTACGGGGAGGGCTCTTGGTATTCGACTCCTTTATAAAGAGACCAAGGCTCGACTCCTTTCTTTTTCAATCCAATCGAATCCGCCCCTCGCCTCGAGTTCCAACACTCAAAGCTCTAATTTTAGGCGCTTCGGACCTTCGACGATGTCCGGATCCGACCTTCAAGGCCGGTGGGTGCCTTCCTCCATTACGGAAGAAGACGTGCGAAAGCTGAGAGATGCCAGGTATCTAACCGGCGAAATCTCGCATAGGCTGCCTGCTCAAGGGCAGGCCATTCCCTCTCCCCAGCCCGGTGAGAGCGTGGTGTTCACATCTCACTTCCTTCGGGGGCTAGGCTTCCCGATTGATCCCTTCGTGAGGGGGCTGATGTTCTATTACGGGCTGGAATTTCACGACTTAGCTCCGGAGTCCATCCTCCAAATTTCATCATTCATCATCGTGTGTGAGGCCTTCCTCCATATCACTCCTCACTTCGGATTGTGGCTTAGAACCTTCAAGGTGGAGCCAAAGATGATAAAAGGGCAGCACGCTGAGTGCGGAGGAGCTATTATAAGCAAGATAGCCGGCGCTCCCTGGCCCGAGGGCACTTTCCAAGAGGAGTTCGGCTTATGGCAACGGGACTGGTTTTACATGACAGCCCCCAGGGGCACCACATGGGTGGCGCCACCTGCTTTCCGCTCGAGTCCCCCACGACGACGAGCATCATGGGTCAATGAAGGGCTTATCTGGGGGCCGTCCAAAGACGTGCCCCTACTGCAGGACCGCATTCGGGATCTCCTAGAAAGTGATATTAACTTGACTGTAGTGGCGCAAGTTATGCTGATTCGCCGCACGCTGCCCTGCAAACGTCGCCCCTCCGCCTGTGGGAATTTAATCCGGAGGGACCGCGAGTCCTCCAATATTTTATGGGCGCGACACCCGTGGAGATGTACAAATTGTTCTTCGGATCACAAGCAAGGTGTCCGGATTTGTTCGAGGATGCTGGTCTGAGCTGCAATCGCCCGGACGCCCCCCTGCCCGAGACCGCGCCGGATCCTGTGTTAACCAGGATGCTGGAGATCATGCTTTCGGCATAGGGCGATGAGGGGAACCAAGGAGCTACCGCCTCCATGGAGGAGACCGTCAGGAAGGGAGGAATCGAGACTTCCCCCAACCTGGGAAAGAAAAGGAGTGCCTCTGAAGACCCGGAGGGGATGACCTCGAAACGGGGGAAGAAATCTTCGTCAGAGGATTCGGCGCCGGAGACTGCCCCGGCTGCATTGCGCCCTCAAGGGGACCAGCTTTCCTCCGAGCCGTAAGTAAAGAGAGGGGTTCAAAAATGAGTAGCATCCCTGTTTTATTTCTGGGGAAGGTAACCAAAATATTACCTTGCAGTTCGGATCTCAACCCTTCTCAGCGGAGCTCGTCTTTAGGGGATCTTCATCCGGAGATGATGGAGAGCGAAACGCCTCCCCTAGCTGCACCGACTTACGAGGCAGGCGACCCCGAAGTGTCGTCCCGGCGGGTTTCTCCAAGTCCGGATCCTGAAGAAGGTCGTTGGGCTAGTCCGGTTCCTTCTGGTGCATGGTCGGAGAGGCTGAGGGATCTGCTCGGGCGAGCATCCGTCTCAGAAGAACACCGTATGTTGATGAACACGGTGATAGGAAGGATTTCATCCGCGGTAAGCGAATTGTACGAGGCCGCCAGGAGTTTACTGACAGGCTTTGAGGTGCGTGAAAAGGTGTACCTTTTGATAGAGCTGCATATAAAATGCGCCCTGTATAAATAGTAGCCCTTGAGACTCTGTGTGTCGTCAAGAGTGATGGCGCACAGAGGATCATAACCCCTGGTATAAAATGTCACCTTTTTATGAAGGTGGTGAGGCGTTTGGTGGCTAGCCGGACAGATGAATCTGCCGAGCTAAAGCGGCAACTTGACGTGGCGGATGCCGACATTGCGCTTGTACATAAGTGGCTAGATGAGGCACAAGGTATGCTCCACAGACATCTGATAAGAGGAGTGCGATGCTCGTGCCTTACAATATATGTGCTTAATGCAGATAGTGCTGCTGCAGTGGAGAACCTTCGGGCGGAACTTGCCCGAGCCAAGGAGCAAGCAAGGAAAAGTGATGCGGCTGCCGTTAAGGCGGCTGAAGAGCTGAAAGCCGAACAAGCTGCTCACTGCCAGAGCAAGAAGGTAATAGCTGAGATGGCTATAAAACTGAAGGATGCTGCCGACCGCTGTAAATTTCTCGAACAAGAAGAAAGACCTTGAGAAGATCACTGCTGAGGCCAAGGATACTCGCTCTGCAATGAGAGCTATGAAGGAGGAGCTGCATCAGACCGGAGATATCACGGCTGGAAGGCCCTATATGTTGCGGATGAAGTTCGGGGATCCTAGGTATGCTCCGTTAGACCGGCAGTAGAGTGCGGAGACCACTTATCTGGATTTGGCAACGAGTGCGGCAGACGCAACCGAACACTTCCGAGGTCGAGGTGACCATAAATTGGAAGAACTTTTTTGGTCGCAGTTCCACAATCCCGAACGCCCACTTTCGGTATCCGACCGTTTGGCCGCCTAGGCGGAGCTGAACAGGTTATCCGGACTTGCCATGAAGTATGTTGTGAGTCGTTTGTGGCTGGGAGAGCCAGAGCCGAAAAGTTATTTTGGATTGGTGCAGCAGTTCCTTGGTTCTGTGCCGCATGTTGATGTAATGAAGAGGTCGGCGTGCATAGTGGGTGCACAAATGGCTCTTGCCCGTGTCAAGACATACTGGGCGGATATGAAGGCGAGTGTTGTTGCATCCCGGGATTCGGACGAAGGCCGGGTACCTGCCAGGCACTACTTTGAGGAAGTTCTTCCGGGCGCTCGTTTAATAGAAGCGCAGTGCTCGAAGGATGTTGTGTTCGAATAGCATGTGCTATTGTAAAAGAAATATTTTGATAGAATATAAAATCTTTTTATACTTATGCTTGCAAGAATTATAATACCTCCTGTGCGGCCGCTAATGTATATGTGTATATAACCTAAAAGATGGCAGTCGTTGGCTTCAGCCCCCTCACATATAATGCGGGGGTGTTTGCAAAAAAGGCGCCTTATCACACTTAATCCAACGTCTTGGTCCTACAAAGGAGGTGATAGCACGGCGAACTAGGCAACCGGACTATAATGCTTTATCACTTTCACTTAGCCATAGGAGTTTGACATTGGGGCTACTCAATAGCCCCTAAAGGCACCGCGCTCGCCCGAATTCGGGGCGCGTGTGTGCCTGACCGGGAAGCGGTCCTTCATTAATGCGGAGGAATCCTAATGATTCCGAGAGTCATCGAGTGGTTGACCAGTCTCTCGCTATATCATGGCAGTCAGTTTTTTGCTTTCTCTACTGAGGTGCTCGCCTGGCTGAACCGGGGCACAATCGCAGTAGTTCTCCTGGTGTCGCGTTAGCCGATATAACGGAATGTAAGGCAGCAAAACATAGGAGCCGGGCAAACCCAACATTTGACCAAAGACATGATCCGGAGCTGATGCATATAAGGCCAAACTCACGACGCCGAACACTCCCTATGGTATTCGGTCTTTATGAAGACGGGCCAAAATAGAGCCCTTGGTAAAAAAAGCCCCTGGTGTCCAGGTACGCGCAAAATTCTGGCGTGGCCACATGCCAAGACACAAGCCTCCTCCTCGGTTATAGCGAAAACCGGGGGATGTTGTCAACAAGAGACAGTAAAAAAGGTTTACGCAGGGTCTTAATCTAAAAAGAATCCTTGAAACGGGTCCCTACTGCGCGTCTGCGCCTGTGTCTCCGTTGTGCCGTATCCTGGATGGGCGTAGCACGATGTCCGTCTGCGAAAGAGAGGAACTTAGTGAAAAATAAGCATGCGAGAAATCTACATTAAAATAAACATAGTATAGTTGGAGCAAGAATTGAGCCGTATTGTCTCCTGGCGTGAACACACGGAGCCCCTTGTACAGGGTTATGCGGCTATTAAGCCTATGTATGTTTACACCGGACTCGTCAAGCCGTCTCCGGGATTGTAGGGCTGGATTAGTGTGCGGCTGTCCAGGCGGCCGCACCTTTACCCGTACTTTGGGGGTCAATTGATATTCCCCTGTAATGAGATGATGCCTCGTGGGCCGGGCATTTTAAGTGTAAGGGATGCATAATGCGGTATTGCGTTAAAGCGGGCGAAAGCTTCACGTCCCAGGAGCACTTGATAGTGACTTATGAATGGGGCGATGAGGAATGTTAGCTTTTCGCTTTGGAAGTTGTCGGGTGAGCCGAACGTGACTTCTAACGAAAGGGAACCCATACTCTGGGTATCTGGACCCGGCGTGACTCCTTGAAAGGAAGTGTTGCCATGGCAGATTATAGCTGGGTTTACCCCTAGTTTGCGGATTGTGTCCTAATATAACAGGTTTAAGTCACTGCCGCCGTCCATAAGGACTTTTGTAAATTGGAGTCTGTCAATAATCGGATTCAAGACCAAGGCAGTCAAGCCTGTGTTCCGGGCTCCTCTGGAGTAATCCTGATGATCAAAGGTGATTGGTTGTAACAACCAGTGGCGGTGCTCTTCTGGGGCTGGCCGTATGGCGCGTGTCTTCGTAAGCATCGTTTTGTTTTTCCCTTTTGTCATCTAAAGTGAATTTACCGTTTTGACTTCTTGTGGGAACTTCTTTTGTTCTCCGGTGTTCTGCTTGTGGGATGCGTCGTCATCCTCGCTTGGTGTGTCGAGCCCCTTGTGTTTGGCGTTGAGTTTGCCGGACTGCTTGAAGACCCAACAATCTCTGTGGGTATGGTTTGCAGGTCTCTCGGGAGTACTGTGGATTTGACATATTTTGTCCAGGATTTTGTTGATGTTAGACAGCTCGTCCCTGTCATCTTTGGGTGGAGGCTTTTTTGATTTTGCCGAGAGCTTTTGAATCCCGTTTTGATTGCTGTGCTCATCGGGCTGCTATCCTTGATTCGGCGCTGTTCTTTGTTACGGCGCGGTTTCCCGTTTCCATCTCTGAGTTTGGATGTGATCGGGTCGCTGGTGCTGCTTCTTGACAACCAGCTATCCTCTCCTGCGTAAAAGCGGGTCATGAGGCTTGTTAATGCGGCCATTGTTTTTGGCTTTTCTTGGCCGAGGTGTATGGCGAGCCATTCGTCTCGGACGCTATGTTTGAAAGCTGCTAGGGCCTCGGTGTCCGGACAGTCGACTATCTGATTCTTTTTAGTAAGGAATCTATTCCAGAGTTTCCGGGCTGACTCTCCGGGCTGCTGAGTTATATGACTCAGATCATCTGCATCGGGAGGTCAGACATAGGTCCCTTGAAAATTTGCCCGGAAAGCATCCTCGAGCGCTTCCCAACTTCCCATGGTGTTTTCGGGAAGGCTTTTAAGCCAATGCCGGGCTGGCCCTTTGAGATTAAGGGGTAAGTATTTTATGGCGTGGAGGTCATCTCCTCTAGCCATGTGTACGTGGAGGATATAATCCTCGATCCAGACTCCAGGGTCTGTTGTTCTGTCGTATGCTTCTATGTTCACGGGCTTGAATCCCGCTGGAAATTCATGATCCAGCACCTCATCGGTAAAACATAGGGGATGTGCGGCGCCCCTGTATGTAGGTGTGCCGCGATGTTCGGATATTTTTTGCATTGCATTGCTCACTGGAGCTTGCTTTCTTGGCCCATAGATGGATCTGGTTGGGCCAGTTTTTTGATGCGAATCCTTGGGCGGATCACGCGCCGTATTGAGTGCGGCGCCCTTTGTCGATTGAGATCGATCGTGGGGTCGTCTATCCGACCTTGTGGCTTCCTTATATTTTGACTGCGGGGGCTCTATGGCCTCTTCATCAAATTCCGGTAGTAGTTTCCGCTTCGGATAACTCTTTGTGTGACGACTGCTGCCGTACTTGTGTGCGGTATTGAGTACTTTGCCCCATCTGATCCTGAGTGCATCTTCCGCTGTTTTGAGCCTCCGCTTCTGCTTCTTCAGGCTACATGCAGTGGCAACGAGCCTTTGGTGGAGGTTCTGATGTTCCAGCAATTTGTTTGGCGTGAGGTCGTCCGGACTATTATCTTTCCCGGGGATGGGTTGTTCGGATTATCCGCCCTATTTGGACGGTTGCTCGATGGCATGCTCGTCTTCCGTTGATTCGCCCTGCTCTATGGCTGGGTCTTTGTCGAGGTGGGGCCTGGCGTGGCGCTTACGCCGCCGCTTTGACTGTTTTTCGAGGGAGCGATCCATGGTTGCGCCCTTTTGATCCTCGTTGTCATTTCTTTTAGGTGTGTCCACCATGTATACATCGTATGACGAGGTGGCCTTCCAGTGCCCTATAGGTGCTGGTTCTTGGTCGTCTCCTTCATCGGCGTCCATACCGTCGATGTCTTCGGAGTCGAAGTCGAGCATGTCAGTTAGATCATCGACAGTGGCTACAAAGTGGGTGGTGGGTGGGTTTCGAATTTCTTTGTCGTCCGCATCCCAACCCTGCTGACCATAGTCCGGCCAGGGCTCTCCTGACAAATAGAGAGACTTTAGGGAGTTCAGGATATCGCCAAAGGGCGAGTGCTGAAAGATGTCCGCGGCGGTGAACTCCATGATCAGATTCCAATCGGGTTCGATCGGAAGGGGTGCAGGAGATTCGGAGTACGGAACGGAGTCCGGCACCTTGGAGTCACGGGCCTTGCAAAGGACTAGGCTGGTATTCGGCTCTATCGCTGTAGAGATTGCGGCTCCCGGGGAGGCGTCCAACCGTCCATCCACGACTAGCGCAGTCGGCTCCAAGCTAATGATCAGAGCGGACACCTGAGCGGCACTCTGGGCGCTGTCTGGCGGCAGAGTTAGATCATGCCCATCGGGACAGTGCGGCACGCTCGGCCGTGGCTCGAGTCCGTCGAAGATCAAGTCCCCGCGGATGTCGTCCATGTAATTTAAGCTTCCAAACCTGACCTGATGGCCAGGGGCGTAGCTTTCGATCTTCTCCAGATGGCCAAGCGAGTTGGCCCGCAGTGCGAAGCCGCCGAATACGAAGATATTTTTGGGGAGAAAAGTCTCACCCTGGACCGCGTCATGGTTGACGATCGAAGAGGCCATCGGGCCTAAAGGTGACGACACAGAGGAACTCTTAATGAAAGCACCAATGTCGGTGTCAAAACCGGCGGATCTCGGGTAGGGGGTCCCGAACTGTGCGTCTAGGCTGATGGTAACAGGAGACAAGGGACATGATGTTTTTACCCAGGTTGGGGCCCTCTCGGTGGAGGTAAAACCCTACTCCTGCTTGATTAATATTGATGATATGGGTAGTAAAAGAGTTGATCTACCACGAGATCAGAGAGGCTAAACCCTAGAAGCTAGCCTATGGTATGATTGTTGTTTGTCCTACGGACTAAAACTCTTCGGTTTATATAGACACCGGAGAGGGCTAGGGTTACACAGAGTCGGTTACAATGGGAGGAGATCTTCATATCGTATTGCCAAGCTTGCCTTCCACGCCAAGGAAAGTCCCATCCGGACATGGGACAAAGTCTTCAATCTTGTATCTTCATAGTCCGGGAGTCCGGCCAAAGGTCATAGTCCGGCCATCCGGACACCCCCTAATCCAGGACTCCCTCAGTCTCCAACTAGAAACAGCCCTGGGGGAGTTTTGTTTAATTATTTTGATTTTCTTTGCTCTTTTTGATCATGGGACTGGGCATCCCGGTTACCAGCCATTTTCTCGTGAATGAGGAGCAGAGTCCACTCATCTTGAGAATAACCCACCTAGCTTGGAAGATACAGACATCCCTAGTTGAAACATGAGCTGTTCGAGCATACAAAACAGAATTTCATTTGAAGGTTTGGAGTTTGGCACATACAAATTTACTTGGAACGGCAGGTAAATACCGCATATAGGAAGTTATACTGGACTCATATGGAATAACTTTGGGGTTCATGGAGTTTGGATTCACAAGCAGTATTCCCTCTTAGTACAGGTGAAGGCTAGCAAAAGATTGGGAAGCTACCAACTGAGAGAGCGACAACAGTCATGAACATGCATTAAAATTAATCAACACTGAGTGCAAGCATGAGTAGGATATAATCCACCATGAACATAAATATCGTGAAGGCTATGTTCATTTGTTTTCAACTACATGCGTGAACATGTGCCAACTCAAGTCACTCGAATCATTCAAAGGAGGATACCACCCTATGATAGCACATCACAACCATTTTAATAGCATGTTGGCACGCAAGGTAAATCATTATAAGCTCCTAGCTAATTAAGCATGGCATAAGCAACTATAATCTCTAATTGTCATTGCAAACATGTTTATTCATAATAGGCTGAATCAGGAATGATGACCTCATCATATTTACGGAAACAAGAGAGGTCGAGTTCATACCAGCTTCGTGCATTATAGTGTATAATAATTATTGCCTTTCACTTGCATGACCGAACGGTGTATAATAATAATAGTGCACGTGCATTGGACTAAGCTGGAATCTGCAAGCATTCAATTCAAGGGAGAAGACAAGGTAATATGGGCTCTTGGTTAAATTAACAATCATGCATATAAGAGCCACTAAGCAATTTCATTATGGTCTTCTCCTCTCGACCCCCAAAGGAAAGAAAAGAAATAAAACTATTTACATGTGAAAGCTCCCAACAAGTAAAAGAAGAACGATAAATCTTTTTGGGTTTTCATTTTAATTACTACTAAAAGCATGGAAATTAAACTAACTAATTTTTTTGGTTTTTTCTTAAGGTTTATCAAATACACAAGAAGAAAGCTAGAAAAAGAAATTAAACTAGCATGGATAGTACAATGAAAAAGTATGAACACCAACAACTAGAATGAGTGTGTGAACATGAATGTAATGTCGGTGAGAAATACGTACTCCCCCAAGCTTAGGCTTTTGGCCTAAGTTGGTCTATTGCCAGGGATAGCCTGGTTGATATCCAAAGTTATAACTCGGGTCGTACTGAGATGCAGCATCTATTGCCTCTTGAGCTGCGGCATGTTGGCGAGCTGCCTCCGCTCCCCTCTCGTGTTCAGTTGCCTCCTCCCTGGTTACAACATATCTTCTTTTTTGCCTGGTAATCAAAAAGGGAAGGAGCAGGGAGAGTAACATGGACATCGCGACGTTTGTCAAAGATTAGTAAATACTGGAGGAATTGTTCATTCCTCACATGAAAACGATGACTAACCATAGCGCCATAATCTAAATAAGCAGGAGGCAACTCCATATCACCCTCACGTGGAGGTATACCAAGATAATTAGCAACACGGGTCGCATAAGTCCCTCCAATTAAATCTCCAATTAAACCATTATTATGCAACCTACGTGCAACAATCGCCCCCAAGTTGTAATCTTTATTACCTAATACATCACTTTTAAGAACACAAAGATCAGGAACACATATGTGACATGCTTCATCTTTACCATTAATACATCTACCAATGAAGAGAGCAAAATAATGTATAGAAGGAAAATGAATGCTCCCTATGGTAGCTTGTGCTATATCCCTAGATTCTCCCACAGTGATACTAGCTAGAAAGTCTTTATATTCAGATTTACGGGGTTCATTAACGTTACCCCACTGTGGGAGTTTGCAAGCAGTTGTAAAATCTTCTAGGTCCATGGTATATGATTGATCATAGATATCAAACAGGACATTCTGAGAATTACACGAAGATGTAAATTTAAACCTTCTCACGTATGAATCAGTCAATTGGTAGTACCGAGGACACTTATCTTGCATGAAGTCCTCAAGATCGGCATTATGCACATATGCATCAAATTCATCCTTGATGCCTGCATTGACCATAAACTCTTCTGACGGCCATTCACAAGGCCGCACATCAGCATCCCTTGGTGGTTCATCATCTTGCTCACGCATAGCATGCCTGGGTCCTCTCTTTGTTGAGGAGCCACCTTGGTACATTTTCCTAGACATATTTCTTCCTCTGAAAAATTTCTGAAATTTTTAGTAACTTCAAAATAAAAGTGAATCAAACTAAACAAGATTGATAGCAACTACTCCCACAAGTGCCTAGAGCCTATATCATGCATTAGAATTACTTGGGACCTCATAAATTTGACATGCAAGCTCAAGAATAGGGTCACCTAGGCAGCAAAAATTTGCAATGAATAAAGCACTAGAACAAAACTAATTGGACCATAGGAGGAGTCACATACCAAAGAACAATCTACCAAAGCAGTTTTGTGAATGGAGCTTTGAGCAAGGAGATCGAAAATCGCAGCAAAATGATCTTGAACTCGTGCTTGAGCTGGATGGGGATTTTTTTGGGAGGAAGATGGAGTGTGTGGGTGCAGTAATAAGTGGAGGGGGCCCACCATGGGCCCACGAGGCAGGGAGCGCGCCCAGTAAGAGTGGGCCCGCCCTGGACCCTCGTGGCCAGGTGCTTGCCCCCCCTGCTGTGTTCTCAGTGCCTAAAATCCTCAAATATTCCATAAAAATCATACTAAATTTGCAGGGCATTTGGAGAACTTTTATTTTCAGGATATTTTTTATTGCATGGATAATTCAAAAAACAGACAGATAATACTATTTTTGCTTTATTTATTCTAAATAACAGAAAGTAAAAGGAGGGTACAAAAGGTTGTGCCTTCTAGTTTCATCCATCTCATGATCATCAAAAGGAATCCACCAACAAGGTTGATCAAGTCTTGTTAACAAACTCATTCCGAATAACATGGAACCGGAGAAATTTCGAATAACACTAGGTTACCTCAACGGGGATATGAACATCCCCTACAATAAGAATACCATACTTCTTCTTGAGAGTAGGAAGAGGAAATTCAAAACCTCCAATAATGACAGTTGGAATTTTTCCAATAGAATTGATGCTATGAACTTGAGGTTGTTTCCTCGGAAAGTGTACTGTATGCTCATTACCATTAACATGAAAAGTGACATTGCCTTTGTTGCAATCAATAATAGCCCCTGTAGTATTCAAAAAGGGTCTACCAAGGATAATCAACATACTATCATCCTCGGGAATATCAAGAATAACAAACTCCGTTAAGATAGTGACATTTGCAACCACAACAGGCACATCCTCCAAATACCGATGGGTATAGCAGTTGATTTATCAGCCATTTGCAAAGATATTTCAGTAGGTGTCAACTTATTCAATTCAAGTCTACGATATAAAGAGAGAGGCATAACACTAACACCGGCTCCAAGATCACATAAATCAGTTTTAAGATAATTTCTTTTAATGGAACATGGTATAGTTGGTACTCCTGGATCTCCAAGTTTCTTTGGTATTCCACCCTTAAAAGTGTAATTAGCAAGCATGGTAGAAATTTCAACTTCCGGTATCTTTCTTTTATTTGTAAGTATATCCTTCATATAATTAGCATAAGGATTTACTTTAAGCATATCAGTTAAGCGCATACGTAAGAAGATAGGTCTAATCATTTCAGCAAAGCGCTCAAAATCCGCATCATCCTTTTTCTTGGATGGTTTAGGAGGAAAGGGCATGGGTTTCTGGACCCATGGTTCTCTTTCTTTACCGTGCTTCCTAGCAACAAAATCTCTTTTATCATAACGTTGATTCTTTGATTGTGGGTTATGAAGATCAACAACAGGTTCAATCTATACTTCATTATTATTGCTAGGTTGAGCATCAACATGAAACATTATCATCAACATTATCACTAGGTTCATGTTCATCACCTGATTGTGTTTCAGCATCGGAAATAGAAATATCATTGGGATTCTCAGGTGTGTCTACAACAGGTTCACTAGAAGCATGCAAAGTCCTATCATTTTTTCTTCTTCTTCTTTCTAGAAGGACTAGGTGCATCTAAATTATTTCTCTGAGAATCTTGCTCAATTCTCTTAGGGTGGCCTTCAGGATACAAAAGTTCCTGAGTCATTCTACCAGTTCTAGTAGCCACTCTAACAGCAAAATCATGTTTATTATTTAATTCATCGAGCAGATCACTTTGAGCCTTAAGTACTGTTCAGCTTGAGTGGTAACCATAGAAGCATATTTGCTAATGAGTTTAAGTTCACCTTTAACTCTAGCCATATAATCACTCAAGCGTCCAATCATGAAAGCATTATTCTTTAATTCTCTACCAACATAAGCATTAAATCTTTCTTATCTAGCCATAAAATCATCAAATGCATCTAAGCATTGGCTAGGAAATTTAGTAGACGGGATTTCAACTTTATCATATCTATAGAGAGAATTTACCTTTACTACCTGTGTCGAGTTATCAAGACAATGTGTTTCTTCGACAGGCGGTATATTAAGACCATGTATTTCTTCAATAGGAGGTAAATTCTTAACATCTTCAGCTTTAATGCCTTTTCTTTCATTGATTTCTTTGCCTCTTGCATATCTTCAGGACTGAGAAATAGAACTCCCCTCTTCTTCGGAGTTGGTTTAGGAATAGGCTCAGGAGTTGGCTCAATTGGCTCAGGAATTGGCTCAGGAAGAGTCCAATTATTTTCATCAGTCAACATATTATTCAATAACAATTCAGCTTGGTCGACTGTTCTTTCCGTGAAAACACAACCAGCACAACTATCCAAGTGGTCCTTGGAAGCATTGGTTAGTCCATTATAGAAGATATCAAGTATTTCATTTTTCTTAAGAGGATGATCAGGCAAAGAATTAAGTAATTGGAGATGCCTCCCCCAAGCTTGTGGGATACTCTCTTCTTTGATTTGCACAAAATTATATATTTCCCTCAAGGCCGCTTGTTTCTTAAGAGCAGGGAAATATTTAGTAGAGAAGTAATAAATCATATCCTGGGGACTACGCACAGAACCAGGATCAAGAGAATTAAACCAAGTTTTAGCATCACCCTTTAATGAGAACGGAAATATCTTAAGGATATAATAGTAGCAAGATTTATCATCATTAGTGAACAGGGTGGCTATATCATTTAACTTAGTAAGATGTGCCACAACAGTTTCACATTCATAGCCATAAAATGGATCAGATTCAACCAAAGTAATTATCTCAGGATCAACAGAGAATTCATAATCCTTATCAGTAACACAGATAGGTGAAGTAGCAAAAGCAGGGTCATATTTCATTCTAGCATTCAGAGATTGCTGCTTCCATTTAGCTAATAACTTCTTAAGATCATATCTATCATTGCAAGCAAGAATAGCTCTAGCAGCTTCTTCATCCATAACATAACCCTCAGGAACAACAGGCAATTCATGTTTAGGGGGAGAACTTTCATCATCACTATCATCAATGATTTCATCTTCAATAATTTGTTCTCTCTAACCCTAGCAAGTTGTTCATCTAGAAATTCACCTGATGGCAAAGTAGTATCAAGCATAGAAGTAGTTTCATCATAAGTATCATGCATAGCAGAAATGGCATCATCAATAATATCCGACATATCAGAATTCATAGCAGTAGCAGGTTTAGGTGTCGCAAGCTTACTCAAAACAGAAGGAGAATCTAGTGCAGAGCTAGATGGCAGTTCCTTACCTCCCCTCATAGTTGAGGGAAAAATCTTAGTTCTTTCGTCTTTCAAGTTCCACCTAGTGATCAGCAGATATAAATCCCAAGTGACTCAAAGAATAGAGCTATGCTCCCTGGCAACTGCGCCAGAAAATGGTCTTGATAACCCACAAGTATAGGGGATCGCAACAGTTTTCGAGGGTAGAGTATTCAACCCAAATTTATTGATTCGACACAAGGGGAGCCAAAGAATATTCTCAAGTATTAGCAGTTGAGTTGTCAATTCAACCACACCTGGATAACTTAGTATCTACAACAAAGTATTTAGTAGCAAAGTAGTATGATAGTAATGGTAACAGTGATAAAAGTAACGATAGCAGTTTTGTAGTGATGGTAACAGTAGCAATGGTAAAGTAAATAAGCAAAGCACAATATGTGAAAAGCTCGTAGGCATTGGATCAGTGATGGATAATTATGTCGGATGCAATTCCTCATGTAATAGCTATAACATAGGGTGACACAGAACTAGCTCCAGTTCATCAATGTAATGTAGGCATGTATTCCGAATATAGTCATACGTGCTTATGGAAAAGAACTTGCATGACATCTTATGTCCTACCCTCCCGTGGCAGCGGGGTCCTAATGGAAACTAAGGGATATTAAGGCTTCCTTTTAATAGAGTACCAGACCAAAGCATTAACACATAGTAAATACATGAACTCCTCAAACTACGTTCATCACCGAGAAGTATCCTGATTATTGTCACTTCGTGGTTGTCGGATCATAACACATAATAGGTGACTATAGACTTGCAAGATAGGATCAAGAACTCATATTCATGAAAACATAATAGGTTCAGATCTGAAATCATGGCACTCAGGCCCTAGTGACAAGCATTAAGCATAGCAAAGTCATAGCAACATCAATCCCAGAACATAGTGGATACTAGGGATCAAACCCTAACAAAACTAACTTGATTACATGGTAAATCTCATCCAACCAATCACCGTCCAGCAAGCCTATGATGGAATTAGTCACGCACGGCGGTGAGCATCATGAAATTGGTGATGGAGGATGGTTGATGATGTGGACGGCGACGAATCCCCCTCCCCGGAGCCCCAAACGGACTCCAGATCAGCCCTCTCGAGAGAGATTAGGGCTTGGCAGCGGCTCCGTATCGTAAAACGCGATGAAACTTTCTCTCTGATTTTTTTCTCCGCGAAACCAAATATATAGAGTTGGAGTTGAGGTCAGTGGACTCCAGGGGGCCCACGAGGCAGGGGGCGCGCCCAGGGGGAGGGGGCGCGCCCCCACCCTTGTGGACAGGGTGTGGGCCCCTTGGTCTTGATTCTTTTGCTAGTATTTTTTATATTATCCAAAAGTTATCTACATGGATTTTCAGGTCATTTCGAGAACTTTTGTTTCCTGCAAGGAGGGGGCGCGCCCCCACCCTCGAGAACTTTTGTTTCCTGCACAATAAATAACAACATGGCAGTTCTGCTGAAAACAGTGTCAGTCCGGGTTAGTTTCATTCAAATCATGCAAGTTAGAGTCCAAAACAAGGGCAAAAGTGTCTGGAAAAGTAGATACATTGGAGATGTATCATTGCTTATGTCTCGATTGCCAGGGAGCGAATCCGCTTGACCTAGCTTTCGATCTGTTCTCTCTTTTCCAGAACCGCTGCCGGGTCATCCCTTTATATACACAAGTTTACGCCAAGTGGCTCACGAAGTCCCGGCCGGCTCATAGATAACGTGTCCGGCTCGGTGACTATCTTTACATGCCTTACAATACAAGTCTTTACATATATGGCGGTTTACCCCTACGGGCCTTAAGTCACCTTTGGGCCTTGGGCCCTTAACTAAACCGCCATCTTCAATATCCTCGTGGGCTTCATATGATGAATCGCCATAGGTATAACCTGGCCCCTCCTGGGCGGGTCATACCTAATAGTTATATCCCCAACATTAGGCCCCATATTGATTTGAACTGGTTCGTGTCAATCTTCAATACTTAGAAAAAATCTTCCCTTCTTCATTTTTGCGATAATTCATGATCCGCCATGACGTCATCTTCTGGATTTGTGATAACCCGCCATGATGTCACCTTCCATTAATTCACACAATATCCAACATATGTCAACGGATCTTTATCTTAATAACCGTCCGGACAATCGAGGCGCCCAAGCAGCTGGATAACCATGTTTTTTGGCCTCCTCATTTTCGCACCCACTTATTAGCCTTCTCCTTATAAATAGTCATGAACGGACTCTTCTCATTCTCCCCTCTTTCCTTCATCTTCCTCGTCTCGTGACCCTCCTATACTCGAGCTCCGCCGCCGCCGCGAAGCACATCATCGTCCTCGTCCTTGGCCGCTGCATCAACCTGAATGGACGCGCTACATCGTAGTTTGATCTGCACCTGTAAGTGCTCCTCCTCCAATGCTCCAGATCGCATTAGGGTTTTGGCTATTCTTCGTGTTCTTCGTAGTTCTTTCCTAGTTCTTCCACCGTAGCACCTTTTGATCTAAAGACGGTGTAGAACTTGTGCGGTAGTAGTTTTGCCTTTGCCTTCAATGCCAGCGGACCCTTTTTCCCTGAAAAGAGATCTCATTAGAGCTTATGAACTCCCCTGCACTAGTTTTAGGTCTTGATTTATTTTCTTTTTCTGAACTGCCTCTGATCCAAAATAATAATTGTAATATGTGAAACCTATTTGTAGGGTACTTAGCAAAAAACTGCATCTTGATAGATCCTCCCAGTCATAGCGGCTGTACTTAAATTCAACGCTCAACAGATTTCTCTTTTGATAGACACCAACTGCTCATGGCAGCTTATATAACCTGCTATAACTATTCATATACCATTAGGCCCCTTTTTAAGCCGCCATTTTGAATATGTGCTGTAATACTTTCCGTCTGGCTTAATTTGAACCGGCAAACTATGTTCTTTTTCCTTTTAGGCTTCCTTCATAATGCCGCCTAAAACAACCACTTCCTGTAACTGGGTTCCCTCCATCTTCACGGAAAACACACTTCAAGACTTTGTGAAAACGGATTACTTGTCGAAGAAGTCTATCATGTCTTACCGCGCCGCCAAGCCGGAAGAAGAGAAACCTCAGCCAAAGGAAGGAAAAATCATTGTCTTCACTGATCATATGAACCGGGGCTTCTCACTGCCCGACTCTAAGTTCTTCAGGGACGTTCTGCACTTTTTCAACCTTCATCCTCAAGACATCGGACCCAATTTCGTGTCAAATATATGCAGCTTCCAAGTGTTCTATGAGGTGTACCTTCAAGAAGAGCCCAGTGTAGAACTTTTCAGAGAGTACTTTTACTTGAACCGCCAGAACGAGTACTCCAACGGACCCAGTTTGGAACCTGGTGCGATCTCAATCCAACAACAGAGGGATGCTATTTCCCTTATGCGCACTTGCCGAGTCATCCAAAGGGCTGGAACCAGACATGGTTCTACTGCAAGGATATTTCTCTGGCTGATGAGAATGGACTGCCCGGCTTTCGCGCCCTATGCCTTGAATCAAATCATCCTCTCCCTGACAAGCTGACAACCACTGAACGCAAAAGATTCGCCCCTTCTATTGCCAAGGTTAAGGCTCTATTGGGGAATGACTTAACGAGCATTGACTTAGTTCGATGCTGGGTCGCATGTTGGATCATCCCCTTGAGTCGCTGTCGGGGGTTGGGTACGAGATATGCCAAAGGATGGCTTATCATGGTGGGAGCGAGTAGAACGTCGCCGGTGCCCGGAAGCGGGATGAGGCGAAGACATGCACGCCGTCGGATCTTACCCAGCTTCAGGGCTCTCCATGGAGATAACACCCCTACTGCTGTTCTGCGGGGTCTCCGCAGGGTCACTATGGCAAAGTGAGTACAATGGTGCTCCTAGAGCTGTTTCTGGAGGTAGGAGAGGGCAAGGCTAGCTCTCTCCTTCCTATGTTTTGGGGTCTAGTGCTATCTGGGTCTGAACCCTTTGCATGGGCTTCCTGGGGGTTTATATAGGCCTACCCCCCAGGGGTATAAGGGTAATCCCGCTGGGCGCCGGTCCCAGCCGTCTGTCTCTCAGGCCGTCGTCTTCTCCGCCGACTACTGGGGCCCGCCGACTGGCGGGCCCCGCGGACAGGCCTGGTACTGTAGCGGTGCTCCTGATGACGCTGGCTTGGTCATCAGGTCATGGCAACAGTGCCGCCGTCTGGCGGGCGTTCACTGTCGCCATTCCCCATCCTGTCTGATTAATGGCATGCGGGGCCCGTGGGAGGGGCCAGCCGACTCCAGGGGGCGGACTCCCATGGGTCCGTCTTCAGGGCGCTCTTGTCGTCTTCTGTCTACCCGCTGACAGGCGGTCCCGCCGTCCTTGGGTCGTACAGGCAGGCGTCGTTGGCATAGTGCACCCCCCACTAAAGCTGAGGTTAGGGCCGGCATGGCAACAGTGCCGCGCCACGATGGAGATCTCCAGCGATATGGCGCACTGTAGCCATGCTGGTCCTTCATAGGCAGGGTAGAGACGGCCACGCTGTGACCGTTCCCCGCCCTATCCCTCGCGGCGAAGGCAGGGGGTGGTTGGAGTCGCGAGCCGCCTACCCTTAGCCTTCTTCTCTAGAAGTCGTCAACTTAGAGTCGGCTTATCTGGGACTCGGCATATCTGGGAGTCGTCCCTGGGACTTGGCATATCTGGGAGTCGTCCCTGGGACTCGACATATCTGGGAGTCGTCCCTGGGACTCGGCATATCTGGGAGTCGTCCCTGGGACTCGGCATATCTTGGAGTCGTCCCTGGGACTCGGCATATCTGGGAGTCGTCCCTGGGACTCGGCATGAGCGGCGCAGCCTGTCCTAATGTCTTGAAAGGTTCTGGGGCTCGGGTTAGCCTACCCGTGGCCCATTACTCCGACAATAGTCCCCGAAGCTAGTGAGGCTCCATGGATACTGTGTCGTGGGGCTTCAACAGTTTCATTCTTCTGGTCGCGGAATCGGGGATTCGCTTGCCGTCTTCCTTCAGGCCGACTATCCGGAATCGGACTCGCAGAGGGCCGCCTCACTCCCTAAGGAGTTCGAACATCGCAGCGGGAAACCAGGCGGCGTGCCTGATACGCTTCCCCGCGATCGCCTGCCACAGCCCCGTCGCGCAGCGCCACGTGGCGAGGATAGTCTGCCTACCCACGCGCGCGACGGGACATGCCGTCAGGTGGGGCCTGCCACTACCGCGCCTCAGCATGCAAACGGATCCGTTGCGGCCGCACGGATAGTTGGGTTTCCCATGTTGTTACTGCGTGCAGTAACTTCGTGGGGTAGATCGTGGGAGGGGGCGTGGGGTCCCATGCGCAGTTAATCCCACGCCCGCCCCATCGGCTTCTCAGCCTACGAGGCTATAAGTAGGCGGGGGGGGGGGGGTGGAGGAGCGGCGAAGCACGCGCGCCCATCTTCCCTGCTCCCCCGCCTCCTCCTGCCTCCTCTGCTTCCTGTCTCCTTCTTGCCGCCGTCGTGCGGAACCACGCGCGGCCGCCGTGATGAGCTCTTCCGCCGCCGCCGCGGCTCCTGCCGTGCGCTCCGGCGTGTGGGACGGCTCCATGGTGGATGATGACCTCATCTAGTTTCTTCACGAGACACGCCGCCTCCCCGGTGCAAACCTCGTGCGAGCCCGCGCCGTGTCGGCGAGGGAGATATCACCGGTGCCAGAGGAGGGCGAGCGGGTCATCTTCCGCTCGCACCTCATGCGCGGCCTGGGGCTGCCGGCGAGCGGCTTCTTTCGCTCCTTCTTGGAGTTCCACGGGCTCCAGCCGCACCACCTCACGCCAAACACGGTGGTGCTGCTAGCTGCCTTCGCCACCCTGTGCGAAGGCTTCCTTGGTGTTCTCCCCACCATCGAGCTGTGGGGAGAATTCTTCCAATCCAAGCTCGGCACGCACGTCGCCGGCGTGCCGGCCCAGTGCGGCGCCTTTATCGCGATGCGGCGAATGATAGCCGACAATCCGTTTCCCTCCATCCCGCTGATCAAGTCGGTGAAGATGTGGCAGCGGTCTTATTTCTACGTGAAGAACGTCGCTCCAGACGGCGACTGGGTCAATCTGCCGCCTTACGAAGCCGGTGCACCGGCTAGGAGGCTCCCCAGCTGGTCCCACCGAGTCAAGACGCTGACTCCCGCCGGAGCCGCCGCCGTAGCGCGACTCCGAGTCTTGACGCAGTGTCACATCCCCAGTTCAGGGCTTGTTTGTCTTTGCTTTAGCTTCCATGCATCATGTTTAAATTCTTTTGAAAACTTGAAATGGGGATGCTTAAACCCTAGCACCAAATGAATTCAACTAGGGTCAAAATAAAATCTTTTTCATTGAACTCAAAATGCCCTCTAAAAATGTTTAACATTTCTGCTTTGAGGTGTAAGCATCTACCAAAAATGGTTTATATTTTTGCAGGACATATTTGGCTCTGAATTAAATCATACTCTCTTTGCATTTGGGCATTTAAATGCTATAAAATATTTTAAATGCTCAAATAATCATAAACTAAAATGTTTACTGTTGGATATATTCTAAATAGTAGCCATGATTAGTTTCATGATTTTTGGATTTGTTTAAGTATTTTATATAAAGCCTTAAAGATTACAGAATAATAGAAAACAGAAACAATAAATAAAAGAGAGAGAGAGATTTTACCTGGGCCACTTACCTGGCCGCAACCCACCTGGCAGGCCCAGCACTGTGCTGGCCCATGCCAGCCAGCTGCTCCATCCTTGCCAGGCAGGCACAGAGGTGACGCCGGCGACCACGAGCTCGCCACGGCGCCACCTACTTGCCGCATGCGCCCCTGGACACATGGGTGAGCTCCACGCCGTCGCCCCGACCCCCTGGACCCTCCATTCGCCCCCAACGCCTCTCCCTCGCCCGTTCCCCGCCATGGCCGAAGCCTCCATGGATGCACCGCCGTAACCCCGCACCCACAGCCACTGCCCCACCTCCCGACGCATCCCAGAGCTCCGCCTCGACCTTCTCCTTCTCCTCACCACGCCAAGTGAGCCGGAAAGCTCTGTTTCATCTTCACTGTCGTCATCTTCAACATGCGGCCGCCGAGATCGCCTCCGCCGCCCTGTTTGCTCCGGTCATCCCCCGAGCTCGCCATCCACCCCACGACGATCACCGTGAGCTTCTGCCTATCCTCCCCCTCTCCGTTCGCTCTGGCGCGCACCGTAGCGACCACACTGCACTCACCCGGACGCGCCTCCATCCGCACTCGTCGCCGGTGATGCTCCAGTGACCATTTGGTCCCGGGCATGCGCCCAACGCACTCCCCGCATCGCGTAGAGGCTCCGTGGCACCTCGCCGCGCTCGTTTGCGCACCGCAGCCCCATCCCCACTTGCACCCGAGCTTCGGCCGTCGCCGAGCTCGTCGCCAGCACCACTCCGGCCACTCCCCGTCCGCGCCACCACCACGGTTGGATGCGGACGAGCGCCCGCATCCCGTAGCTGTGCTTCGCGCGCTAAACGGCGCCCTGTAGGCGGATCCCGCAGCGCACCGCCGCGTCTGGAATCGCCGGCGGCTAAACGCCGGCAAGTTGACCCGCTGACTGTTGACTGGGTGGGCCCAGTTTGACCCTTCTGGGTCACTGACGTGTGGGCCCCAGGCCGCTAACTAAACTAGGTTAGTGTTAGTTTAACGCTAATTAAACTTAATTAGTTTAACTAACTACTGACACACGGGACCCACTAGACAGGTTTGACCTGGACCGGGTCAGTTGACCTGCTGAGGTTAGGGTGACGCAATGCTGACGCAGTAATAGGTTTTTCTGGATTTATTCTTATACAGGAAATTCCAGAAAATACCACAAACTTTAAAAAATCATAGAAATTAATCTGTAGCTCCAAATGCAAAGTTTTATATATGAAAAATGATCAGAAAAATCCAATCTATCCATCTGTACCATTTTCACGCTTGTTAGAACACTTTAACCTTTCTGTTTAGGTGAAACAAGGTAATGCACTAATATGACCTTTTAAAATGGGTTTGCATTTGAATCTTTGGTTCAAATGGACTCATCTCAACCTGTTCTAGCTTGCATTAGCCCAAAACACAATCATATTGCCATGTCATAGCAGGCATCATATTGTGCATTGCATTGATCGTGTTTCTTCTCTTTTTGTGGGTGTTGTTCCCCCTCGGTAGACGTTGTATCGACGTTGTGATCATTGACACTGATGAAGACTCAATGTTATCTTCAGAAGTGCCAGGCAAGCAAAATCCCCTTGTTCATTCCGATACAGTCCAACTCTCTCGCTCCTGCTCTCTTTTACTGCATTAGGACAATAACGATTCATCTGTTACTTGCCGTGGTAGTTGAACCCCTTTATCCTCTGCATGACCTGTCATTGCCACAGTAAATAGATGAAACCCACTAGCATGCGTATGAGTTGTTTGAGCCCTGTTGTGCCTACTCATTCATGCTTGTTTGTCATGTCTGCTACTGCTTAGAATTGAGTTAGGTCTGATTCATCGGGGATGAATCAGAGGTGTGTGAACATGTCCTACTGTGTGTGAGCTAAGTGTGTGAACATGATTTGGTAAAGGTATCAGTGAGAGGCCGTGTAGGAGTACATGGTGGGTTGTCTCATTGAAGCCGTCCTCAGGAACTGAGTTCTGTGTTTGTGATCCATGATTCAGCTATTACCATGCATTGGGCCCTGAAATATGACCCCGCTCGACTTCTTAATCACCCTTGTCCTCTGTCCAGGAGTTGCAAGTAGTTTCTAGTGTTTGTAGTATGCTGGAGGACGTGGGCAGCGCTGACCCGAGGGGTGGGCTATGATGCGGTAGGCACGTGGCCGGGTAGGGCGCCCGTTTGGTGTCACGGAACCCTGTACACATAGTTCGGGGTCGTATGTGGAAACCTCGGCCGGACTCCCTGCGGATGGAACCTGAATAGGCAATAAACCTGGACTAGAGACTTGAGTGTTTAGGTAGGTCATGGTCTACACCCACATCGGCTTTCGCTTGAAGTCTGCCGAGCACATGTCGTGTGCAGATGCTAAGTGGTGGAAACATGTATGAAGAAGTACACCCCTGCAGGGTTAACATCATCTATTCGAATAGCCGTGTCCGCGGTAAAGAACTTCTGGGTTGCCTATAACAGTTCATAGACAAGTGAAAGTGGATACTTTAAAATGCGCAAGATAAGCGTGAGTGCTATGGATGGCGTTCTCGTAGGGAGACGGGAGCGGATCCATAGTGGTGTATTGATATGGTGAATATGTGGACTCGTGTGCGCCACCTCAAAAGAGTTAATTGCAGTCGTAGTTCAGGATAGCCACCGAGTCAAAGCTGGCTTGCTGCAGTTAAACCCCACCATCCCCTTGTTGATAATGATGCATATGTAGTTAGTTCTGATGTAAGTCTTGCTGGGTACATTTGTACTCACGTTTGCCTATTTTATGTTTTTGCAGAGAGACTTCAGTCTGACCAGTAGTTCCACGTGGACTTCAATGTTTAGCTTGTTACCTCAGCTACGATCTTGTGCCCTCGGCAGGATCTTGTAGATCGTGAGGCTTCTCAGCCTTTTTCATTTGTAGATGTCTGTACTCAGACATGTTAAGCTTCCGCATGTGTTTGACTTGTATGCTCTGAATGTTGGGTCGTGAGACCCATGTTTGTAATATCTCGCTCCTCGGAGCCTAATGAATAAACACTTGAGTTGTAGAGTCATGTTGTGATGCCATGTTGTATTTGCACATATCGAGCATATTGTGTGTATGTTATTGAAATGCTTGGTATGTGTGGGATCTGATCATCTAGTTGTTTATCTTTAGTAGCCTCTCTTACCGGGAAATGTCTCCTAGTGCTTCCACTGAGCCATGGTAGCTTGCTACTGCTCTGGAACACTTAGGCTGGCCGGCATGTGTCCTTCTTCGTTCCTGTGTCTGTCCCTTCGGGGATATGTCACGCGATGTTTACCGAAGTTCTGCTAGCCCAGTTGCTACAACCCGGATTCACTCGCTGATGACCGACACGTTCGTTGTTGGGTCATGTATGCCTATCCCTGTAAGTTAGTGCCACTTTGGGTTCACGACTAGCCATGTCAGCCCGGGTTCTTTGTCATATGGATGCTAGCGACACTATCATATACGTGAGCCAAAAGGCGCAAACGGTCCCGGGCCAGGTAAGATGGCACCGGTGGGAATACCGTGCGTGAGGCCGCAAAGTGATATGAAGTGTTACATGCTAGATCGGTGTGACTTAGGATCGGGGTCCTGGTAGCTTTGGTGTTAGAGCCTGACTGCCTTTAGGATTACCAAGCCAAACTGGTCGAAGTTGAGTCTAGAAATTCTTTAGTTATGTAAGGGAATTGATTGTGGGATGGAACATAAGGCTCTTTTTACTCCTTATACCTCATGCCCTTCTGATCTGAGTCATCTTATCTTTCCTGCGGGGTTAAGGAACTAGGCTTTCTCTTCTTCTATCAGGATCACGTGTTACTAATCCATAGACTTATAGGATTGATGGATTTAAGCCTTTATTCAGTTTCTACTACTTCTGTATGTTGACAGTTGGTCTAGGAACCTTGATATTGTGATGTTAAGTGGTTATGCCACCATTTTTGTTGGATGTCTCAAATCTTTTTGAGAATTTACAGCCGTTATGCTGTCCGAGTCATCCCAGGTTTCTAAATAATCTGATGCAATTGCAAAATCCGTCCTTTTGTTTTTGATGACCTTTCTGGCCAGGTTAACCACACTAAACGCTGAGTTGAGGTATTCTATTACCTCGACATATATGTTGGAGTTATTATTATGACCCTAGGTGTCTTAGGGGATCATCTAGTAATCTAGCCATGGTTTATGTCCTAGTGTGATCACTCTGGCCATCATTCTCGAAAGCATCCCGTGATGCCACTTAGTATGCAGGTATTCCACTTTTGGGTTTTGAACCCGAGATTCACCCTACTTACTTCATGTTGATAGTAATTGCTAGCCCCCTTAGGTTATTAGTAACCTTTGCGTTAGTCCTCGAGGTCCGTGGTATTCCCTTCTTCCAAATACTATGAACCACTTACAGCAGATGTTTGTTGGATCAAAAGATCACAACATGAGTGCTCTCGATGAGTTCTCCATTCTATATTGTGACTCTGCCAGTTCTACTTTTTTGCATGGATTATCCGAAAGAAATCTGTTGAACTTGATTCTACATACTAATCCATGCATCCACAACTCAGAAAATGATATGTTCATTTGAGTTGTCCCTCTTAGTTGTCTTCTAACCATCGTCTATCAATTGATAGACAGGAGTAGTTGTGCACTCGAGCTCATCGATGCCTATTACTCTTGTGGTCCGGCAAGCCATTCTATTCTGAAATGACTAGGAGAAACAAACTCCAGTACCTTATCCATATCCAGGATTGGGTCAAAGTAGTTGTATTCCACAAATCAAATGCCAAACCAGCTTTTGCTTTGCTCTACCTTGGAGTATTACTCTATTTATGCCAAGAATATCATAGGAATTGCACCATCTCTTATGAATTTTTGACGCAGTGATACTTCTTGCCATCATTGTTCATTCCTCGGCTCCCGTGTTATTGTAACCGGAATGCTGGCAAGTGTGTCGTGATGTGTGAAATAAATACTCCTAGCAACTCCATTGCTTGGTAGTTAATGGACAACATTCTCATTCTTAGCGTGTTGGTTATTAAATCATCATCCTAAGATTGATCGTGCTATCTAGTCCTTATTTCCTGGTGCACTTTCCGATCAATGAGATAGGATTGTGTCAATCCCTCACTCTTTTGATCACATCGTCTTGCCCTGAAAAGCAAGATTGTTCTCGAGCTTAGTAACATACCGGTGGTTCGTGATTTTCCAAATATCTTCTCGGAAGTATCACCAGGTCGTCACCTGACCGCTATGTTGAGTTCGTGATCAAGTTGGTTTATTCTTGTGAACCACCCCTTCTCCAAGAGTCTATGTTGGGTACCCCTGAGCTAGTTGGCTAAGCTGAATAACAACTTGGAGAGTTGGATGATGGAAGCTTGTCCGATTTAGTTCATCTTAAGGGATATCTTGTATGTATGTTGAAGAAAGATGATATCTTCATCGATTGGTCCCTGTGATCAGTTGTTGGACCTATTACCTTATCAAAACTTTGATTTGAGTATGGGCTATTCTCAAATCAAATCAGAACCAACGATGTTCGTAATGTTGTCTTACTCGTGGTTCCTCCCTGAGCATACTCCATTATATCTTTTGGTCTGACCAATGCTATCACCATGTTCACATAATTGTGGAATTCCACTTATATGGAAACCTGGATGAATTGTTGTTGAGCCCATCAGCAACACTGCTACTTTCTCCATGATTCGTGTTGAACATCCAACTAGTATTGGAAACTTCTATAAGCATTATCTTCATGTCCCGTGCATGAAGCATATGTTTGGATGAAAGAAGGACTCCTTTTAATTCATGTGCATTTGATGCAAGTTGCCGCCGTGGATTCGAGAAAGTCAATGTTGCTTCCTTTGGAATCATCCCAAATCGGTCATGCATATGTACGAAGTATTCTGTGGTTCGGAGACTTGCAACCTCCATTCTATATGTGTCCCTAGCACACCAAGCCACTAATTGATTTGTTCAAGGTTAATAAGTTCTAAGTGCTAGTCCCGAAGGTACCAGACGGATTTGTACAAGATGTCGTTATCCTCGATGATGGTTCCCCACCAGAACTCGGTGGTGTTTTATTATAAGACTACTACGTGGTCATGCTTGTCTGCGACAGCGTGTTCACATGTATGTAGCAGAAACGGCTCATGTTTTGGAGCTTACTACCATAGTTCACTCCCCGAGAATCTCGCAACGTCATCTCGTCGATTTGTGTTGCAAACTTTCATTTTTCTTTCTAGACTCGATGAGTCTGAATTATTCTGACACCAACCAGATCTGAATCTCAGGCAGATATGATGGTTGGAACGTTTCCGAAGAATTATAATATTGGTCTCTTTGTAACCCAGTAACGTGGATGTCGTGGCCAACACATCTAGGCGGAAGACCCATTATTGTAGGCTCTTGATTGAGAAAGTTGGCTACCTCCCCATAAGGATTTCGTGGGATTTACTCCCTAGTTGACCCTTATGGATTTTTGAGATCCCGAAGTCCGACCTTTACTTGATGTTCTATATATCAAACCATATCTATGAATGGATTACGCTAGCACATCAAGGAGAACATTAGAAGCGGAGTGCTAAATGTCTCTCGGTCGATCATCCAGATTTTGTTTCCTTGGCTCTGCTAAGGTGAAATCTGAGAAGGTGTTATCTTCTTTTGCATCTGCATCATCCATCACCATTCATCATGGTAGTAAGTTGTGTTGCCAGGATCCTTGACACGGATATTGATAAAACCTTGATGATTATGGAAATTCTCAAGTTCTTGAGAGCACACACAAGCACTAGGTGTTATCATCGTCATAACTAGGATTGCTCCTAGCTTCCTCGGTTATGCTATAAATTTTCAAACAGTGTACTCACTCTCTACTGTTGAGCTTCTCCCCAGTTACTAGAATCATTCCAAGCTTTAGCATTTTGTTCCATCTTGCCCCACAATTGTGCCATTCCACCATGGATCCCATCCATCTCCGATGATAAGCAAAATCAACCCTTGTGTTGTCTTCAACAAGGTAATCCACATCATCTATACTGGTCCGGGTATGTCATTCCACCGAAAGCCTCCAAATGATCGATTTTGATTTGCCTTAAGCTGGTATAAAAAATTTCAATGATCTCGGAATCAAAGGTAATTCTTTTTGCCACTTAAGGGGATATTTCTACGAGTCACCCTCCTCCCAGATGTCTCGTTATGTTATCATGGCAACCCAACTCCTCGCTACGTTGACAACCGTTCACCACCTTCTTAAGCGTGAAATTGTTGTCTACCTAGTGAACCTTCGCCATCTGTTCCACTCCATCCCTCCAGATGTATGCTTCGTGTCTCAGCTCGAGAGGTGTTTCAATGTCTCACTCCGTGAGTTGATCCTGAGTTGTTCGATATTCGAGAAGATCGATCCTTCTAGAATTTTCCTTTCCTCTCGTTGCCATGTTGGTTGGAGTTCTCAGAGCAAGACATCGAGACAATGATGGTGATCGAATCAATGTTCTTATGAAGGGCAACTTGGATCGTGAAGATTGTGTTAGGTTGCGTTCCCCCTTCGTCTTACCCTACGCTTGAATCTCGGGACGAGATTCTTGCTTAGTGGGGGTGAGTTGTCACATCCCCAGTTCAGGCCTTGTTTGTCTTTGCTTTAGCTTCCATGCATCATATTTAAGTTCTTTTGAAAACTTGAAATGGGGATGCTTAAACCCTAGCACCAAATGAATTCAACTAGGGTCAAAATAATTTTTTTTTCATTGAACTCAAAATGCCCTCTAAAAATGTTCAACATTTCTGGTTTGAGGTGTAAGCATCTACCAGAAATGGTTTATATTTTTGCAGGACATATTGGGCTCTGAATTAAATCATACTCTATTTGCATTTGGGCATTTAAATGCTATAAAATATTTTAAATGCTCAAATAATCATAAACTAAAATGTTTACTGTTGGATATATTCTAAACAGTAGCCATGATTAGTTTCATGATTTTTGGATCTGTTTAAGTATTTTATATAAAGCCTTAAAGATTACGGAATAATAGAAAATAGAAACAATAAATAAAAGAGAGAGAGAGATTTTACCTGGGCCACTTACCTGGCCGCAACCCACCTGGCAGGCCCAGCACTGTGCTGGCCCATGCCAGCCAGCTGCTTCGTCCTTGCCAGGCAGGCACAGAGGTGACGCCGGCGACCACGAGCTCGCCACGGCGCCACCTGCTTGCCGCCCGCGCCCCTGGACACATCGGTGAGCTCCACGTCATCGCCCTACCCCCTGGACCCTCCATTCGCCCCCAACGTCTCTCCCTCGCCCGTTCCCCGCCATGGCCGAAGCCTCCATGGACGCGGCGGCGTAACCCCGCGCCCACAGCCACTGCCCCACCTCCCGACGCATCCCAGAGCTCCGCCTCGACCTTCTCCCCCTCCTCACCTCGCCAAGTGAGCCAGGAAGCTCCGTTTCGTCTTCACCGTCGTCGTCTTCAACCTGCGGCCGCCGAGATCGCCTCCGCCACCCCGTTTTCTCCGGTCATCCCCCGAGCTCGTCATCCACCCCACGACGATCACCGTGAGCTTTTGCCTATCCTCCCCCTCTCAGTTCGCTCTGCCACACACCGTAGCGACCACACTGCACTCACCCGGACGCGCTGCCGCCCGCACTCGCCGCCGGTGATGCTCCAGTGACCATTTGGTCCCGGGCATGCGCCCAATGCGCTCCCCGCATCGCGTAGAGCCTCCATGGCACCTCACCGCGCTCGGTTGCGCACCGCAGCCCCATCCACACTTGCACCCGAGCTTCGGCCGCTGCCGAGCTCGTCGCCGGCACCACTCCGGCCACTCCCCGGCCGCGCCACCACCACGGTTGGATGCGGACGAGTGTCCGCATCCCATAGCTGTGCTTCGCGCGCTAAACGGCACCCTGTAGGCGGATCCCGCAGCGCACCGCCGCGTTTGGAATCGTCGGCGGCTAAACGCCAGCAAGTTGACCCGCTGATCGTTGACTGGGTGGGCCCAGTTTGACCTTTCTGGGTCACTGACGTGTGGGCCCCAGACCGCTAACTAAACTAGGTTAGTGTTAGTTTAACGCTAATTAAACTTAATTAGTTTAACTAACTACTGACACACGGGACCCACTGGACAGGTTTGACCTGGACCGGGTCAATTGACCTGCTGAGGTCAGCGTGATGCAATGCTGACGCAGTAATAGGTTTTTCTAGATTTATTCTTATACAGGAAATTCCAGAAAATACCACAAACTTTAGAAACTCATAGAAATTAATCTATAGCTCCAAATGAAAAGTTTTATATATGAAAAATGATCAGAAAAATCCAATCTGTCCATCTGTACCATTTTCATGCATGTTAGAACACTTTAACCTTGCTGTTTAGGTGAAACAACGTAATGCACTAATATGACCTTTTAAAATGGGTTTGCATTTGAATCTTTGGTTCAAATGGACTCATCCCAACCTGTTCTAGCTTGCATTAGCCCAAAACACATTCATATTGCCATGTCATAGCATGCATCATATTGTGCATTGCATTGATCGTGTTTCTTCTCTGTTTGGCGGTGTTGTTCCCCCTCGGTAGACGTTGTATCGATGTTGTGATTGTTGACACTGATGAAGACTCAATGCTATCTTCAGAAGTGCCAGGCAAGAAAAACCCCCTTGTTCATTCCGATACAGTCCCACTCTCTCGCTTCTGCTCTCTTTTACTGCATTAGGACAACAACGATTCATCTGTTACTTGCTGCGGTAGTTGAACCCCTTTATCCTCTGCATGACCTGTCATTGCCACAGTAAATAGATGAAACCCACTAGCATGAGTAGGAGTTGTTTGAGCCCTGTTGTGCCTACTCATTCATGCTTGTTTGTCATGCCTACTACTGCTTAGAGTTGAGTCAGGTCTGATTCATCGGGGATGAATCAGAGGTGTGTGAACATGTCCTACTGTGTGTGAGCTAAGTGTGTGAACACGATTTGGTAAAGGTATCGGTGAGAGGCCATGTAGGAGTACATGGTGGGTTGTCTCATTGAAGCCGTCCTCAGGAACTGAGTTCTGTGTTTGTGATCCATGATTCAGCTACTACCATGCGTTGGGCCCTAAAATATGATCCCACTCGACTTCTTAATCGCCCTTGTCCTCTGTCCAGGAGTTGCAAGTAGTTTCTGGTGTTTGTAGTATGCTGGAGGCTGTGGGCAGCGCTGACACGAGGGGTGGGCTGTGATGCGGTAGGCACGTGGCCGGGTATGCCGGGCGCCCGTTTGGTGTCACGGAACCCTGTACACATTGTTTGGGGCCGTATGTGGAAACCTCGGCCGGACTCCCTGTGGATGGAACCTGAATAGGTGACAAACCTGGACTAGAGACTTGAGTGTTTAGGTAGGTCGTGGTCTACACCCACTTCGGCTTTCGCTTGAAGTCTGCCGAGCACATGTCGTGTGCAGACGCTAAGTGGTGGAAACATGTATGAAGAAGTACACCCCTGCAGGGTTAACATCATCTATTCGAATAGCCGTGTCCGCGGTAAAGGACTTCTGGGTTACCTATAACAGTTCATAGACAAGTGAAAGTGGATACTTTAAAATGCGCAAGATAAGCGTGAGTGCTATGGATGGTGTTCTCGTAGGGAGACGGGAGCGGATCCATAGTGGTGTGTTGATATGGTGAATATGTGGACTCGTGTGCGCCACCTCAAAAGAGTTACTTGCAGTCGTAGTTCAGGATAGCCACCGAGTCAAAGCTGGCTTGCTGCAGTTAAACCCCACCATCCCCTTGTTGATAATGATGCATATGTAGTTAGTTCTGATGTAAGTCTTGCTGGGTACATTTGTACTCACGTTTGCCTATTTTATGTTTTTGCAGAGAGACTTCAGTCTCACTAGTAGTTCCATGTGGACTTCGAGGTTTAGCTTGTTACCTCAGCTATGATCTTGTGCCCTTGGCAGGATCTTGTAGATCGTGAGGCTTCTCAGCCTTTTTCATTTGTAGATGTTTGTACTCAGACATGTTAAGCTTCCACATGTGTTTGACTTGTATGCTCTGAATGTTGGGTCGTGATACCCATGTTTGTAATATCTTGCTCCTCGGAGCCTAATGAATTAATACTTGAGTTGTAGAGTCATGTTGTGATGCCATGTTGTATTTGCACATATCGAGCATATTGTGTGTATGTTATTGAAATGCTTGGTATGTGTGGGATCTGACTATCTAGTTGTTTATCCTTAGTAGCCTCTCTTACCGGGAAATGTCTCCTAGTGCTTCCACTGAGCCATGGTAGCTTGCTACTTCTCCGGAACACTTAGGCTGGCCGGCATGTGTCCTTCTTCGTTCCTGTGTCTGTCCCTTCAGGGATATGTCACGCGATGTTTACCGGAGTCCTGCTAGCCCAGTTGCTACAGCCCGGATTCACTCGCTGATGACCGACACGTTCGTTGTTCGGTCATGTATGCCTGTCCCTGTAAGTTAGTGCCACTTTGGGTTCACGACTAGCCATGTCAGCCCGGGTTCTTTGTCATATGGATGCTAGCGACACTATCATATACGTGAGCCAAAAGGCGCAAACAGTCCCGGGCGAGGTAAGGTGGCACCCGTGGGAATACCGTGCGTGAGGCCGCAAAGTGATATGAAGTGTTACATGCTAGATTGGTGTGACTTAGGATCGGGGTCCTGACACGCAGACGGAGGGCCTGGTTGGGGCCGAATTGCTGGCCGCCTTCGTCGCGCGCCGAGTCCTCCCTCTCCATGGCCGGCCTCATCTGATCAGTCAGATGAGCGACCGCCGGGACCCGAGTCGGATGTGCACCAGGGACATGCCCCATGCAGAGGTGGCGAACATGGTGAATCACATCGCAAACTGCGAGCTTGCGGCGGACTGGCAGTTCGGCAAGGAGCCGTACTCGCGCGCCAATCCCCCTCCGGCGGTAAGTCACATCTCTTGTTGCTCTGTTTTCTTTGTAGCCGAATCCGACTTCTGATTTTTTTTGGTTTCTCTGAGTCAGAATCCCCTCATTCAGCCTGCAGCCGGCGTCGAAAGACCGCCCCGTGAATTCTTTCCTGTCCGGGCGGAGAGCAACGTCGATGACCCCAACTTGGGGGCGGTGGCGATGGAGGTCGACACCGAAGGCGGACGAGGGGGAGCGGGAAGCGGCTTCAGGCCCTCGGCCACCTTCGCCGACTGGCCTGAAGACGATGTCGAAGGGGAAGTCGCCCCGCGCCGCCAGCCAAGGGTCAGCCTGCCGGGTGCGAGTTCCTCCACTGGCCTAGCCGGCCAAGGCGGCGTGAAGACGCGCCACGCCAGGCTGAGTTCACTCGGCGGCAAACCGAAGAAGTTCAAGGGGGCGGCCGCCGTGACCAAACGGGAGGAGGCGGCTGCGAGGGCCAACCGTTTCCGCAAGGAAGTGAAGAGGCCGCCACTGGTCTCTGCGTAAGTGTTTCTGCCTTCGCCTTATTTTCCTTTGGTGAATTCTGTCCGAGTTTTTTACACCCCCTCCTTGCTTCAGGGCTCCTCTTACCCTTGAAAGGGTCGCCGCCCCCTCCGTCATGGGGTCGGCGGAGACGTCCACCAACACTCGGCGGGTTGACCCCGCCGCCGACCTCTGGGAGGCGATGGAGCGAAACGCGCGGGAGAAGCGCGACGAGGAGGAGGCCGACCGCCTGGAGAAAGCGGAGGCTGAGAAGGCGGCGGCCTCTGCCCAGAAAAAATTGGAAGAGGCCGAAGCCGCCGTTACAGCAAGGCGGCAAGCTGAGGAGGCCGCGCACCACCAATCGGTGTTGTTCGTCATCCCGATGTCCTCCGCGCCGCCGCCCCCGGAGTTCAAGGCGCAGACTGGAGAAGCCGGCGCCGAGAACCCCATCGTGGAGAAGGAAAGCGGCGAAGCCTCCATGTCGGACACGCTCATGCCGCCACCGCCGCCTCCGCCGCCGTCTGGGAGCGCGCGCGGAAAACAGCCGGCGGGCCCGCCGGTGCCGCTGACCGCGGACAAGTCCGAGGCGAGGCTGCTCCTCCAAGTTGCCTCTCGAGCGCGCCGCCGCCTTGAGAAGGCGACTTCGGCGTCGCGACCCTTGGAGACCAGCGCCGCCAGCTCGGCTATCCCAGACGCCGAGGCGACAAGCGACCCGCCCATTGGGTGGTTGCATGGAGGCGGCACAGGTCCGCTAAACCAGGCATGTCTGGACGTCCAGGAGAAGCTGCGAGCTAAGGGCGACGCCCTTCCAAACTGCACCAGGGCGCATCTGGCATCCCGAACGGCCATCCGAGTACGCCTTCTTCTTTTGATTCTTGTTTTTCTTGTTCTTCTCTGTGGGGGCGCGCCAGCGCACCCACCGGGTGTAGTCCCCGAGTCTCGGGCCGGCTGCTGAGCAGGCGGTTCGGAACTCCCTCTGGCGAGTTCCAAATGTTTAACTTTGTCTGAAATGCTTATTACAGGAGTATGACAACCTCCGCGCTACTGCCTTCAACCGCAATGTTGAGGAGCTGGGCAAGCGGACTGCTGACTTGTCAGAGAGCCGGAATGAGTCCTTCTTCTTTTTCGCGGGGGTGTGCTGGCGCACCCACGGGCTATAGTCCCCGAGATTCGGGCCGACTGGCGAGCAGTCGGGCCGGAACTTCTCATCGACTTTCCTTGTTGACGACTTATCGTCTTTTTTCTTTTTTCTACTTCAGAGCCCAACGCCACTCTTCAACAGCAGCTGGGCGAGGCCAGCACCGCCTTGCACGCCAAGGGGGAGGAGTGCAGCAAGCTTGTCATGGAGCGTGATCTGCTGGTTGCGCAGCTGGCGGAGCAAAAGGAGCTGCTCAAGAAGGTGCAGGAGGAGGCAGATAAGAAAGAGGCTGCGCTCCTGGCCGAGTTTGAGAGCGAGCGCTCCTACTGGACCGACAGGGAGGCGCAGCTGACTTCCGGCTTCCATGAGATCGAGAACATCGTCGATGGTGAGTTTCTTGGTTTCCTTTGAGCCGCCGACCATGGGTGGGGCCGACTTTTTCCTCTGACTTTTTCTTTTTTGTCTTGGCAGACTTCTTCCCTGGCCACTCGCAGGCAGTCACTCAGGCCATCGAGGCTGATCGTGAGGCACGAAGGGCAAATGGCGTGGAGATCGCTGCCAACGCCCCCCTGACCATCGACGAGCAGCTTCTGAGTATCGAGGCTCGTCTTCGGCTGGCCCATCGGTTGATGCGCCGACTTCAGCGTGCTGGCGCCCAGGCGGTTGCCGCTCTGTGGCCAGACGCGCCGGTTCTATGCACTGCCAGTCGAACTGCCGACTGGCTGGATGTCGCAGCTGGCCGTCTTGAAGCCTGGAAGGGCTCTTCAGCCCGGGCCGGAGCGCGCCGGGCCTTGGAATTTGTCAAGGCATGGTATCCGGGGCTGGACCTGGACCGGCTGGCCGCGTTCCGGTCAGAGGCCCAGGCGGAGCTGGTGGCTGTGGAGGGTGCCCTCGTCGAGCATGCGGCGGTGATTGTTGACTACATAGACACTAGTGTCTTTGTCCCCGAGCGGGCTGCAGGCGGCGAGGAGGTGCCGCCGGAGTGGTTCGGGATGAACCCGGACTATGACGAGGACTCGGCAGAGCTGATTGGCTCCAGCACCCAGGAGGAAGACGAGGCGGAGGACGAAGGCGAGACAGAGGCGCCAGAAGACGGGGCGGGCGACTAGCCTCAGCTCGACCGCGCCTCCAGCAACGAACCGCGTCTGGAGAAGGCGACTGCCACCAGAGATGATCAAGCCGAGACTGCTCAGCCGGCCGCCCCGACGCCTGACACCGCCGTCTCCTCCGACCCTCTGAACTCGGATGCCGCCTCCTAGGCTGCCGTCTTTGCCTTCGCTTCATCTGCCTTAGTAGTCTTTAAAAAACTTTGTTAATTCGAAAAATTCCACCCGCGGGGTGTATCTTGAACTTCTACTTGAAGATTCGGCCAAGGGCCTATGTAAATATTTATCCGAGTTCTATCTTTCCTTGCTCATTGCTCTTTTGGCTTTTCCCTTTGCTGCCTTCCCTTAGTTGCCTCCTTGCCAGACGGACAACCGCTCCGCGGAATGCCGCTGGATCAAACGCTTGGCTACTTTAGGAAGGCAAGTACTCGACCATTTTAGAGTCTCTTTAACAAGTTGGATAGAAAGCGGCAAGCCAACTACTCACGAGTCGGCTTTTACTTGAAAGATGCTGGAAGCCGTCTTAAGCTATGTTTGTGCTTTGGGTCCTTAGCCATTTTTCGTGTGGGCGCCCGTTCTTCCTTACTCCTGCCTACCAAAAAGTCGCTCTGCGAGCTGCGGCTTTGACAAGAGACGGCTTAGGCACCACACACTACTTGTCTGACTGCGGGAAGCACTTTATAGCGTGAGGCAGCGAGTCCCCGGGCCGACTAGTCGAGCCTGGTGCCAGGCGGCATTAACAAAGAGTAATATACTCGAAGGCATAATTCTTATCATATAGATAATGAAAAAGGGAAGTCCCCGAGCTCGTCTCAGGGGGCCCAAAGTCTTGGTACTTTAATACAAAGGGTAGCGTGATACATACTGCATCAACTGTAAAATCTTCGGAGAAGATTTGCATTCCACGGGCGCTCTATCTCTTTGCCGGAGTCGTCCCTCTTGCGCGCTCGGGGCTTCTGAGCGTCGATCGGGTAGTAGGAGTCGTTTCCCAGCACCTTGCTGATAATGAAGGGGCCTTCCCAAGGTGCCGACAGCTTGTGCTGGCCGGCTGTTTGCTGGATCAGTCGGAGCACAAGGTCGCCCTCTTGGAAAGATCTTGGCTTGACCTTCCTGTTGTAGTATCGGCGCAGACTCTGCTGGTAGATGCTGGACCGGCTGAGTGCCAACAACCGGCCCTCTTCCAGCAGATCGAAGCCGTCTTGACGTGCTTCTTCTGCTTCTTCCTCGGTGTACATGGTGACTCGCGGGGAGTCGAACTCTATGTCCGTCGGGATGACGGCTTCGGCACCGTAGACGAGGAAGAAGGGTGTGAAGCCGGTTGACTTGTTTGGAGTCGTGCGCAGACTCCAGAGGACGGCCGGCAGCTCCTCAAGCCAGCAGCTGGCTGATCGCTCCAACGGCTCGACCAGTCGAGGCTTGATGGCAGATAAGATGAGGCCGTTTGCTCGCTCCACCTGGCCGTTTGACTGCGGATGGGCAACAGACGCTAAGTCCAGTCGGATGCCTTGCATCGCGCAGAAACGGGCCAAGGCGCCTTTGGCAAAATTTGTGCCATTGTCGGTGATGATGCTGTGTGGTATGCCGTACCGAGTCGTGATGTCAGCGATGAAAGTCACTGCAGTCGGACCATTCAACTTCTTGATCGGTTTCACTTCTATCCACTTGGTGAACTTGTCCACCGCGACAAGTAGATGAGTTAAGCCACCTCGTGCCGTCTTGAATGGTCCCACCATGTCCAGGCCCCAAACCGCAATGGGCCAGGCGATGGGGATGGTCTTGAGTGTGGAAGCTGGCTGAAGCGGCTTGGAACGGAACATCTGGCACCCCTTGCATTTTTGGACTAATTCCTTGGCTTCTTCTAGGGCAGTCGGCTAGAAGAAACCATGCCGGAAGGCTTTGGTGACGAGTGCTCTTGAAGCCGCATGGTGACCGCACTCACCTTCATGGACGTCTCTGAGAATTGCTTGGCCTTGTTCTGCCTCGACGCAGCGTTGGTAGACACCAGTGACGCTGCGCCTGACCAGCTCTCTGTTGACTATGGTGTAGGCTGCCTCTCGATGTTGCACTTGCCGAGCCAAGATTTCATCAGTTGGCAGCTCTCTGTTTACTAGGAACTTGAGGATGGGCTGGGCCCATGAGGGTGCTGCTATTTCTTCAATTGCCACTAGTGTGACTTGGACAAGGGCGGCTGGGCTGGGAGGCGGCGGGTTGGAGTCCGCAGCCGCTTGCTGACTTGACGAAGTCCCCGGGCCGACTGGAGCAGTCCCCGGGCCGAGTTCTAGAGTCTTTGGTCTGGTCACCGCAGTCCCCGGGCCGGGTTCTAAAGTCCTCGGGCCGGTTTTGACTGCAGCTTTCTTGGAGTCGGATCCGACTTCTTCGGGTGGAGCTGGCACAAAGATTGAGTCTGACTCTGGTGAAGGCTTGATAGACGGCTTGAGGAGGCGCCGAAGGGCGACGCCGGATGGTATTGCTTGGCGGGTGGAGCCGATTCGTGCCAAGGCGTCTGCTTGGTCGTTGTCGTTCCTTGGCACGTGGAGGAACTCGCACCCCTCAAAGTATCCGCTGAGTTGCTACCCAAGGAAGCGGTAGCTCGCCATGTTTGCGTCCTTGGCGTCCCAATCGCCAGATGATTGCTGGACCACCAAGTCAGAGTCGCCATAACACAGGATCCGGTGAATGCCAAGTTCCTTGGCAAGCCGGACCCGTGAATGAGCGCCTCGTACTCGGCCACGTTGTTGGAGGCGGCAAAATGGATCTGCAGCGCATATCTGAGCTTATCGCCTTTGGGGGAAGTGAGGATGACGCCGGCTCCTAGGCCAGTGCGCATCTTGGAGCCATCAAAATGCATCCGCCAATGGGTGGAGTCGGGCGCTGGTGGCAGGTACTGGGTCTCGGCCCAGTCGACGAGGAAATCGGCCAGTGCTTATGACTTGATGGCGGCGTAGGGCTTATAGTAGATGGTGTAGGGATCCAGGTCGATGGCCCATTTGGCCACTCGGCCAGAAGCATCTCGGCTTCCGATGATTTCGACTAGTGGGGTTGTGCAGACCATGGTGATTGCATGCTCCTGGAAGTAAGGCTTCAATTTCTTGGCGGCAAAGTGCACGCCGTAGCACATCTTCTGGTAGTGGGGGTAGTTCTGCTTGGAGGCCAACAATACTTCGCTCGGGTAATATACTGGTCTCTGGACAGGTAGCGCCTTGCCTTCCTCCTTGCGCTCGACTACAATGACTGTGCTGACTACCCGGCTGGTGGCGGCAATGTATAGGAGCATGGGCTCTTTGGGAGTCGGAGCCGCCAGCACAGGGGGAGTAGTCAACATTTTCTTCAGTTGGAGAAAAGCCTCGTCCGCCTTGGGAGTCCATTCAAAAAAGGTCGTCTTTTTCATGAGCTGATATAAGGATAGAGCCTTCTCACCCAGCCGACTGATGAATCGGCTGATGGACGCCAAACAGCCGGTGAACTTTTGCACATCTAACAGTCGTCTGGGTGCTTCCATCCTCTCGATGTCCTTGATCTTCACAGGGTTGCACTCTATGCCGCGTTCAGAGACCAGGAAACCAAGGAGCTGGCCGGCTGGTACTCCGAAGATGCACTTCTCGGGTTTGATCTTGATCTAGAATCGGTGCAGGTTCTCAAAGCTTTCCTTGAGGTCTTCCAACAGAGTTCCACGTTTTCCCGTCTTCACCACCACGTCATCCACATAGACGTGGGCATTTCTGCCGAGTTGCTTGAGGAGGCACTTCTGCATGCAACGCTGAAAGGTGGCGCCGGCATTCCTCAAGCCGAACGTCATGGTCAGGTAGCAGAAGGCACCAAACGGCATGATGAAGGCGGTCTTCAGTCTATCAGCCGGGTTCAGCTTGATCTGGTGATATCCAGAATATGCATCCAAGAAACTCAACAACTCGCATCCGGCTGTGGAGTCTATCACCTGATCAATTCTTGGCAGAGCGAATGGGTCCTTGGGACATGTTTTATTGAGGCTTGTGTAGTCGATACACATCCGCCACTGCTTGTTCTTCTTCAGCACCAGTACTGGGTTTGCTAGCCACTCTGGGAAATTAACTTCCATAATGAAGCCGGGTGCCAGGAGCCGGGCTATTTCTTCTCCAACAACTCTTCTATTCTCTTCTTACAGGCGGCACAAGGGCTGCCTGACGGGCTTCACATCAGACCGGACATGTAACTTGTGCTCGGCGAATTCCGTCGGTACACCAGGCATGTCTTTAGGGGACCATGCGAAGATGTCTCGATTCTCATGGAGGAAATCGACGAGCTCGCCTTCCTATTTGCTGTCAAGGTTTGTACCCATGATAGCGTACCTCTCTGGGTGCTCCGGGTCCAAAGGTATCTTCTTCGTTTCTCTGGCCGGCTTGAATGATCCTTCTGCTTCCGACTCCTTGGGGTCGGGCGACATCTCGGGCTGCTTGCCGGCCATCGCCACAACCCGATCAAGAAGCCGCTTCTCAGCCTTGATCACCAAGGACTCGGCCAGCTGACTGCTTTTAGCCGCGCAAGTGGACGACTTTCTGTAGTCACCGGCTACGGTTAGAATTCCCTTGGAACTCGGCATCTTCATCTTGAGGTAGGCGTAGTGGGGGACTGCCATGAACTTGGCCAAGGCTGGTCAGCCAAGCAACGCATGGTACGGGCTTTCGAGGTCCACCACTTCAAACCAAATTGGCTCTCGGCGGAAATGATCTTTGTCCCCAAAGAGGACGTCTATTAGGATCTTGCTGGTTGGTGAGCAGGAAAGGCCGGGAACAATGCCGTGGAACACAGTCCGACTGCTCTGAAGCTGTCTTTGCTTGATTCCTAACTTCTCCATCGTATCCTTGTACAGGATGTTGATACTGCTGCCTCCGTCTATCAGCAGTCGCGAGAAGCGAGCGGCCCACCTATCTGTGGTGAGTGTGGCGCCTAAGACCAGGGCGTAGGAGCCTGGATTCGGCATCACCTCTGGGTGATCAGCTCTGCTCCAACTGATGGGCCTTTCGGACCAATGCATGAACTCTGGAGTGCTTGACGCGACTGCGTTCACCTCTTGCTGCTGCTGGCGCCTGCTGCGTCGATCGTCAGCCACACTGGTGAACACCACATAAGCTCCGTGCTCATCTGGGAACTCGTCTTGCATCGCGCCGACTAGCCTGACAGCCGGCTGCTGGGGCGGCTATGGAGGAGGCGGCCCAGCAGGCGGGGGAGGGAGTAGGCCGTCTCCCTTGGCGATTCTGGTCAGCCAGTGGCATTTCCGGGTGGTGTGGTTTGACGGCTTCGCGCCGCTGTGGAACTTGCAGGGGCCATCCAGGGTCTGCTCGTAGGAGAAGGCCGGCAACCAGTTGGACTTGCCACCTTTCTGTCGCTTCACCGGAGGCTGCCCCTCCGGCTGCTGGTCTTCGACTGTTGCCACTGGCCGACTGTTGGAAGCCAGCTGCGGAGCCTTGCGCTTGTGGTCGTTCTGCTGCTGCCGCCGACTGGTGTCCCCAGCCGGAGTTCTTGGAGCCCGAGGGGCGACTTTTCCAGTCGCGCTGACTTGAATCTCCGCCTTCATGGAGGAGTCGGCTGTGGCGTACTTGTCTGCTGTGATCAGCAGCTCATCGAGGGTCTCCGGCTCGTCGCAGAGGAGCTTGTGCTTGAGGAGGGTGCCTTCTCTGCACCCGGCAGTAAAGTACTCGATAGCCTGCACCTCGTGCACGCCCTCGCAGGAGTTCCGAAGCTCGGCCCAGCGCGTGAGGTAGTCGCGAGTGGACTCGTTGGGGCCTTGCACACACAAGGAGAGTTGGCGAGGCTTGGGAGGTCGCTTGTACGTGCTCGTGAAGTTGTGGACGAAGGCCTCGGTGAAGTCGACCCAGCTGTTGATGCTACGGGGCTTCAGACTATTCAACCATGTCCGGGCCGTGCCCTGGAGCATGAGCGGAACATATCTTACGGTTACACGCTTGTTGCCGTTTGCTATATTGACGGCTGTGGAGTAGTCAATCAGCCAGTCCTCCGGCTTCACGGTGCCGGTGTATTTGGGCGTGTCTCGGGGGAGCGTGAACCCTTTGGGAAAAGGCTCATCTCGGATGCGGGGTCCAAAACAGGGAGGACCCAACTCGTCTTCTTCTTCCAGCGCCAGGGATCGGTGGAGTCGGTCGATCCGGTGGCAGCCATTGTTCTCTCCGACTCCCTCTCGGCGGCCAAGGCGGTCACCGAGAGTCGGATGCTCTACGGGTGGCGGGGAGACTCACCTTTCTCTACGAGGAGGGGGAGGCAGATAGTCGTCCCGCCGTTCCACCGCTTTGGGGCGACCGTCTTGGTCGCGCTCGATGGTGATGCGAGTCCGACTGTGGCTGACAGCCGGCTCCTTGTCCTTCTTTCTGCGGACCCTGCCAGTCGGCGTCCGAGACATCGCGCCTTGGTCTCGGCGGAGTGGCGGGTCGTCGTTTTGTCGCCGCGGCGCCTCCGTGCGGCAGCCGGCTTCATTCTGCGCAGCAGCCGCGTTGAGGAGCTGCTGAACTCGCTCCGTCATCAGGCGGCGCTCTTCGCCCTCGAAGTTGTCGAGCTCATCCGCCGCCGCCTGGGCGGCGTAGATGTTCTCCGCAGGCGTGGCATACACAGGGCGATCGGCCCCGAACAGGTTGGCGATTGCCGCGCCGCGTTGCCGGACCGCGCCTAGGCGGCTAGGCCCAGTCGGAGCCGGCGAGCCGCCCACGGCGCGATCCGTCTCACCCTGGTAGGCTTCTGACAAGCATCTCATGCTTGCCAGCTTCTTTGCGCCCTCGATGAGCTGAAGGTGGCGCGCCTCCAGCGTCTCGGCGTCAGCGTCTCCCGGAATTGGCGCGGTTAGGTCTCGTAGAGCCGCGTCGAGTGGGTCATGAGCTCCCTCGCCGGAACGATCACCCTGATCGAGGACGAGGACCTCCGTGACGGTGCTTCCGCCACTCTCCACGCAAGGGAGCGGCTCTTCGTAGACCACCACGTTGGTGGGAAACGCGTCGAGCGACACGGTGTTGGAGTCGACCAGCATCGGATCGGTGGATCCTATGGACTCCAGGTCCACGGCAGGCTCGCCGGCGACGTGGAGTTGGTCGAGGAGACCCGCGAGGAGGCTCTCAGGGTCGCCCGTGCCTGCGTCGGACGCAGGCTCGTCGGAGAGGTGAACCTCGCCGATAAGCTCGGCGAGGCGGCTGGCCGTGTAGGCGATCTCAACACCGTGCAGCGCGTCAGCGCAGGCTCCATCTGGCGTGCCGGGCTGGCTATGCTCGCCAGGGAGGAAAAGGGTTGCCGTCCAGAGCAGGTCTCCAGACGATGGTGCACCTCGCCCCACGGTGGGCGCCAAATGTCGGGGGTTGGGTACGACATATGCCAAAGGATGGCTTATCATGGTTGGAGCGAGTAGAACGTCGCCGGTGCCCGGAAGAGGGTGAGGCGAAGACATGCAAGCCGGCGGATCTTACCCAGCTTCAGGGCTCTCCGTGGAGATAACACCCCTACTGCTGCTCTGCGGGGTCTCCGCAGGGTCACTATGGCAAAATGAGTACAATGGTGCTCCTAGAGCTGTTTCTGGAGGTAGGAGAGGGCAAGGCTAGCTCTTTCCTTCCTATGTTCTGGGGTCTAGTGCTATCTGGGTCCGAACCCTTTGCATGGGCTTCCTGGGGGTTTACATAGGCCTACCCCCTAGGGGTACAAGGGTAATCCAGCTGGGCGCGGGTCCCAGCCGTCTGTCTCTCAGGCCGTCATCTTCTCCGCCGACTACTGCGGCCCGCCGACTGGTGGGCCCCGCGGACAGGCCTGGTACTGTAGCGGTGCTCCTGATGACGCTGGCTTGGTCATGAGGTCATGGCAACAGTGCCGCCGTCTGGCGGGCGTTCACTGTCGCCATTCCCCATCTTGTCTGATTAATGGCATGCAGGGCCCGTGGGAGGGGCCGGCCGACTCCAGGGGGCCGACTCCCACGGGTCCGTCTTCAGGGCGCTCTTGCCTTCTTCTGTCTACCCGCTGACAGGCGGTCCCGCCGTCCTTGGGTCGTACAGGCAGGCGTCATGGACACAGTGCGCTGCCCACTAAGGCTGAGGTCAGGGCCGGCATGGCAACAGTGCCGCGCCATGATGGAGATCTCCAGCGATATGGTGCACTGTAGCCATGCTGGTCCTTCATAGGCAGGGTAGAGACGGCCACGCTGTGACCGTTCCCCGCCCTATCCCTCGCGGCGAAGGCAGGGGTGGTTGGAGTCGCGAGCCGCCTACCCTTAGTCGGCTTCTCTGGAAGTTGTCAGCTGAGAGTCGGCTTATCTGGGAGTCATCCCTGGGACTTGGCATATCTGGGAGTCATCCCTGGGACTCGGCATATCTGGGAGTCGTCCCTGGGACTCGGCATATCTGGGAGTCGTCCCTGGGACTCGGCATATCTGGGAGTCGTCCCTGGGACTCGCCATATCTGGGAGTCGTCCCTGGGACTCGGCATATCTTGGAGTCGTCCCTCGGACTCGGCATATCTTGGAGGCATCCTTGGGACTCGGCATATCTGGGAGTCGTCCCTGGGACTCGGCATGAGCGACGCAGCCTGTCCCAATGTCTTGAAAGGTTCCAGGGCTCGGGTTAGCCTACCCGTGGCGCATTACTCCGACAGTCGCCGCTCCGCCTTAATGTGCACCTACACCGGTAGCACAAAGGATCCACTGCGCCACAACTCCGAGGAGTTAACTGATGATACCATCAATGAGATGAAAAAATCTCTTCTGAATGAGAGCCTAGCAGACTGCGGCAAGGTGGGCCTAAGCCCTTTCTGCGTAGCTAACCCAGCTCCACGAGTAAGCCGCCAAACATTGTTATTTTTCCTTCATCTTTAATACTTTGTTTAATTCAACATTTGATGACTTTCACAGGCTGATGATGATTTTTGGAAGAAAGAGTATGACCACGAAGTTGCCAAGAGAGCCAGGAAGGCCAAGAAAGCCGCCAAGAGAACCACCAAGAAGAAGGGAAAGAAGCCCAGCGCTTCTAAGCTGCTTGAGTTGGATGACACCTCTGAGTCGGAGGTAGCCCTTGACTCTCTTGGCTCCTTTTTCAACCATCTTATTGACATTGACTATCATCAGGATGACAGGGGACCAGTCAAGCTCTTGAAGAAGAGGTAACTATCATTTCATCCAACTCCGAGCTTTTGCCAAGACAGAAAATCCAAAGAGTGACCTGGAAAGTAAGATTTTCACACCCCTTAGCTCATCTGGATCCTCACTTTCTTTTGAGACAACAGCAGCATGAGAGCCGGCGACAGACTCGGACAAGCAAGGATGAAGAATTATCCTCTGGCTTACCGAACACTCCAAGGAAGCGTCGAAATGAGGTCACCCCCAACCTAAACTCTTTTTATCCTTTGGCGGGTCTCATCCGCCAACCACTCAATTCTTCCCACTCAAATTATCAGGAAACGTCTCATTCTTCCTCCGGCGACTCAACTCAATCGCATCTGCCGGCTTTCAAGACTGCTCCCGGGTAATAATAATTACTTACTTTCCCATTACGCTCCTTGATACTTATATTAACCTCTCATGACTTATGCAGTGGAAAATCCAAGCCCAGCAAAAAAACAAGGGTGAATAAGCCGGCCGAAGACCCGAAAGTCAGTGAACCGGAAGAACAAACTGCGGCACCTGAGGCCTCTGTTCCTCAACCATCTGAACCGGTTCTTGATATTCCACCAGTGATTCCTGACCCGCCTATCGATCAAACCAACGATGACTCTTTGAATCTTGAAGCCTCAAGCCCTGTTAAGATGGCTGAGGGAGTTCCGGACTAGGGGGTATCCGGATAGCCGAACTATCATGATCGGCCGGACTCCAAGACTATGAAGATACAAGATTGAAGACTTCGTCCCATGTCCGGATGGGACTTTCCTTAGCGTGGAAGGCAAGCTTGGCGATACGGATATGTAGATATCCTACCATTGTAACCGACTCTGTGTAACCCTAGCCCTCTCCGGTGTCTATATAAACCGGATGGCTTTAGTCCGTAGAACGAACAACAATCATACCATAGGCTAGCTTCTAGGGTTTAGCCTCCTTGATCTCGTGGTAGATCTACTCTTGTAACACACATCATCAATATTAATCAAGCAGGACGTAGGGTTTTACCTCCATCAAGAGGGCCTGAACCTGGGTAAAACATCGTGTCCCTTGTCTCCTGTTACCATCCGCCTAGATGCACAGTTCGGAACCCCCTACCAGAGATCTACCGGTTTTGACACCGACATTGCTGCTTTCATTGAGAGTTCCTCTGTATCGTCACCGATAGGCTCGATGGCTTCTTCGACCATCATCAACGACCCAGTCCATGGTGAGACCTTTCTCCCGGACAGATCTTCGTATCCGGCGACTTTGCACTGCGGACCAATTTTCTTGGCCATCTGGAGCAGATCGAAAGCTACGCCCCTGGCCGTCAGGTCAGATTTGGAAGTTTGAACTTCACGGCTGACATCCGCGGGGACTTGATCCTCGATGGATTCGAGCCACAGCCGAGCATGCCGCACTGTCACGGCGAGCATGATTTAGCTCTGCAGCCGGACAGTACCCTCGAGGCCGCACTCGAACCCGCTCCGATCTTCAATTCGGAGCCGGCTGCGCAGATCGAGGACGAATGGCTAGACACCGCCTCGGGGGCTGCAACCTCTACGGCGATAGAGCCGAACACTAACCTTGTTCCTCATAAAGCTTGTGACTCCGAGGTGTCGGACTCCTCGCCGAACTCTGAACCTCCCGCGCCCCCTCCGGTTGAATCCGATTGGGCGCCGATCATGGAGTTCACCGCAGCGGACATCTTTCAACACTCACCTTTCAGCGACATCTTGAGTTCGCTGAAGTGTCTCTCATTAGCAGGAGAGCCCTGGCCGGACTGCGGCCAGGACAGTTGGGATGTGGATGACGAAGAAATTCAAAGCCCACCCACCACCCAGTTAGTAGCCACTGTCGATGATCTAACCGACATCCTAAACTATGACTCCGAAGACATCGACGGTATGGATGACGATGCCGGAGACGACCAAGAATCAGCGCCTACCGGGCACGGGAAAGCCACCCAACTCACGACGTATACATGGTGGATACACCAAAAGGAAATAATGAGGAAAAACGGGACGTGGCGAAGGACAACTCCCCCAACAAACAACCAAAACGGCGACGCAAGCGCCGCCCGAAGACCGGCCTCGATAAAAACGGTACCCATACGGACCCGGCCCTAGAGCAGGGCGAAGCAGTGGACGACGCACATGTCACCAAGCAGCCAGCCGGACATGAACTGCACAAGCAACCCATCCCCGGCGAAGATGATCTCACATCACCAGAGCATACGAATCTTCATAAAAGGCTCGTCGCCACTGCAAGAAGTTTGAAGAAGCAAAAGCGGAAGCTCAAAACAGCGGAGGACGCACTCAGAATGAGATGGAGCAAAGTACTCAACAGCGCAGATAAACATGGCGCTAGTCACCAGACAAAGAGCAACCCGAAGCGCAAGCTGTTGCCCGAATTTGACGAGGAGGCCTTAGAGCCCCCGCAGTCAAAAAAGAAAGAAGCCGCCTGGCCGGATAGACGACCAGATGACAGGCCAAGAGCAACAAGGGGCGCCGCACACAAGCCGGCACACGATCAGCATAAAGATCCTCGGAAAAAGGACGACCCAGTCAGATCTATTTATGGGCCAAAAAAGAAGACTCCAGGAAGCAACATAACCCGCCGAGCATTTGAAGACAACGGCACACCCAAATACAGGGGCGCCGCACACCCACTATGTTTCACCGACGAGGTACTGGATCATGGATTTCCAGCGGGATTCAAACCCGTAAACATAGAGGCATATGACGGAACAACAGTCCCCGGAGTCTGGATTGAGGATTACATCCTACACATACATATGGCCAGAGGAGACGATCTCCATGCCATAAAATACCTACCCCTCAAGCTCAAAGGGCCAGCTCGGCATTGGCTTAAAAGCCTCCCGGAAAATACCATTGGAAGTTGGGAAGAGCTCGAGGATGCGTTTCGAGCAAATTTTCAGGGGACCTATGTCCGCCCTCCGAATGCAGACGATTTAAGTCACATAACTCAACAGCCCTGAGAGTCAGCACGCAAATTCTGGAACAGGTTCCTCACTAAAAAGAACCAAATAGTCGACTGTCCGGACGCCGAAGCCTTATCAGCCTTTAAACACAACGTCCGAGACGAATGGCTTGCCAGACACCTCGGCCAGGAAAAACCAAGAACAATGGCCGCACTAACAAGCCTCATGACCCGCTTTTGCACGGGGGAAGACAACTGGCTGGCTAGATAAAGCACCAGCGACCCAAGTACATCCGAAGTCAGGGATGGAAATGGAAAACCACGACGCAGAAAAGATCAGCGCCGGAATAAGGAAAATGGCCCGAATAGTACGGCGGTCAACGCTAGATTCAAAGGCTCTTGGCCGAATAACAAAACACTGCCCCTCAAGGACAACAGTGACGACCTTTCTAACCTAAACAAGATTCTGGATAGACTATGTCAAATACATGGTACCTCCGGGAAGCCTGCAAACCATACCCACAGAGATTGTTGGGTCTTCAAACAGTCCGACCGACTTAATGCCGAATACAAGGGGCTCGACACACCAAGCGAAAGTGACGAAACCCAAAAGCAGCACTCCGGAAAATAGAAGACTTTCCCACTAGAAGTCAAAACAGTGAACTCACTTCATGTGATAACACGAAAAGACAGCGCGGCACCTGCAATACCAGGACACCGCCCGCAGAATGGGGATAGACCCTACCAAAATTCGCCATAGTAGCACTTCCTTGAAAGGAGTGACGCCAGGCCTTTAAGCCAATTATACAGGCTCTGTATCACTATAGGTTGTGTCTGGTTCATCCGACAACCTCCGTCGCAAAAAGCTCACTCTCCATCGCCCCATTCAGACAGTAGCCCTTAAGCACTACTGGGGCGCACAGCTTTCGCCAGCCCTAATGCAATAGCACATTACGCGTTTTTTACGCTTAAGCATGCCCGGTCAACGTGGCATAATTTCATTAAAAAGTAACTCCGAGTGTTCCTCGACCACGGAGAACGTGAGACTGCTTCGACAGCCACACACTAATCAGACCTTGCAGGTCAAAGCCCCTAAAAACAGGTCATTCAGACCTCGGACATGGTTAGGTGAGTCCGGCGTAACTAAACAAGGGGCTTCCCAGCCGCATACCCCCTTTATAAGGGGCCGCGTGTATAAATGATGAGAGCCAATAAAGCTCAACTTTCTTCATTTTATTCTATTTTAATACAACTTCTGCACGATATTTCTTGGAAACTAAGTCCTTCTCTTTTACAGATGAAGCACGTGCTACACCCGTCCAGGATACAGCACAACGGAGACACAGGCGCAGACGTGCAGCAGGGACCCGTTGCAAGGATTCTTTTCAGATTAAGACCCTGCGTAAACCTTTCTTACTGTCTCTTGTTGATACACATCCCCAAGTTTCCCACCATAGCTGAGGAGGAGGCTGGCGTTTTGGCATCGGCCGCGTCATAAGTTCCTGCCTGTACCTGGACACTAGGGGCTTAGGGCATTGTTCTGCCCGGTATCATAAAGACCGAACACCTCAGGGAGTGTTCGGCGTCTCGAGTTAGGCCTTATATGCATCAGCTCCGAATCATGTCTCTGGTCAAATGTTGGGTTTGCCCGGCTCCTGTGTTTTGCTGCCTTACGTTCCGTATCATCGGCTAACGCGGCACCAGGAAAACTACTGCGATTGTGCCCCGGTTCGGCCGGACGAGCACCTCAGTAGAGAAAGCCGAAAACTGATTGTCATGATATAGCGAGAGACTGGTAAACCACTCGATCGACCATTGGAATGTTTAGAATTCCTCCGCTTTGACGAAGGACCGCTTCCCAGTCAGGCACATATGCGCCCCGAGTTCGGGGAAGAGCGGTGCCACCAGGGGCTATATAGTAGCCCCACATTCGAGCTCCTATGGCTAAGTGAAAGTGATAAAGCATTATAGTCTGGTTGCCTAGTTTGCTACGCTATCACCTCCTTAAAAGGACCAAGACGTTGGATTAAGTGTGAAAAAGCGCTTTTCTTTTTGCAAACACCCCCGCACTATGTGCGTGGGGGCTGAAGCCAAAGACTGGCATCTTTCAGATTATACATACATATACGGCCGCACAGGAGATAGTTCAATACTTGAACACACAAGTATAAAAAGTTATTGCATTATAAACATGATCTCAGAAATCATACATGTCATTCAAACATAACATCTTTCGAGCACTGCGACTCTATTAAACGAGCGCCCTGCAGGACTTCCCCAAAATAGTGCTCGGTGGGGAATGGGCTTTTGTCCGAACCCCGGGATGCAACAGCGGTGGCATCCATCTCCGCCCAGTATGTCTTACCACGGGCGAGAGCCATCCGTGCACCTTCTATGCATGCCGACCACTTCATCGCCCCAATACGCGGCACCGCCCCAAGGAACTGCTGCAACAAGCCAAAATAACTCTTCGGCTTGGGCCTTTTCGGCCACAGATGAGCGACCACATCCGTCATGGCAAGTCCGGACAATCTATTCAGCTCAGCCCACTCAACCAGCCGATCACTCAACGGAAGTGGACGCTCCGGACTATGGAATTGAGACCAGAAAAGCTCTTCCATTTCGTGATCCTCTTGGCTTCGAAAGTGCACGACTGCGTCCGCCGCACTCGCCGCCAAGTCCAGATAAGGATCCTCCGCACCGTACAATCGGCCCAGCCGAGCATACTTCAGATCCGTGAACTTCCTACGCAGCATAAAGGGCTTTCCAGCCACAATGTCTCCGACCTGACGCAGTTCCTCCTTCATAGCCCGCATCGCACTACGGGCATCCTTGGCTTCGGCGTCGGCCTTCTTCACGTCCTCTTGCTCCGCTCGGCGTTCTCTTTCAAGAACCTCCAGGCGGTCGGTAGCAACTTTTAATTTCGTGGCCATTCCGGCCATCTCCTCCCTGCTTCGGCAGTGAGCAGCCTTCTCGGCTTCTAGCTCTTCCGCTGCCTTCGAGGCAGCCTCCTTGCTTTTTCTGGCTTGCTCCTTGGCCCGAGCAAGTTCTGCTCGAAGGCCTTCCACAGCAGCAGCACTATCTGCATCAGGCATACAAATTGTAAGGAATGGGCGTCAACTCCCTTACTAGGCGATCGTAGAGCAACCACATACCTTGTGACTCATCAAGTCGTTTATTGACCAGCGAGATGTCCGCATCTGCAATGTCGAGTTGCCTCTTCAGCTCGGCAAATCCATCAGTCTGGCTGGCCACCGAACATTCCGCCACCTGCATAGGAAAGGCGACAATCTATAACTGAGATTATGATCCTCGGCTCGTTGTCGCTTTCGACAGCATACCAAGTCTCAGGGGGTACTATCTATACAGGGCGCACTTCATGTGGAAAACTGTCAAAAGGTATATCATTTTTGCGTACCTTAAACCCCGTCAGCAAACTTCCGACGGCCTCACACAACCCGCTTTCGGCGGACGAGATCCTCTCAATCACCATACTCATTAATGTGCGGTGATCTTCTGAGATGGACGCCCTCTTAAGCAAATCCTGCAGCTCCACCGGCCGTACTCCAATGGGTGCCGAACTCTCTGGCCCCGTCGGACTCTGGGAGACCCTTCGCGACGACACCTCAGGGTCGTCCGCCCCGCACGATGGGGCGGCAGATGGAGGCGTTTCGCTCTCCATCATCTCCAAACGAAGGTCTCCTGAAGATGAGTTGTGCTGAGACGGGCTGAGATCCGAACTACAAGATGAAAACTTCGGTTACCTTTAGAGATTAAGCATGGGTGTCCACTATTACAAAATTCCCCCCTTTTGTACTTACGGCTCGCTGGAGGGCTGATTCCTCCGAGGAGACAGTACGCCGGGGCTCTTCCCGGCACAGGACCTTCCGGTACATATTTCTTTCCCCGCTTTGAGGCCTTGGCCTCCGGGTCTTCGGAAGCGGTCCTCTTCTCCCCCTGGAAGGAGGGACTCTGTCAGGACCCCGACTCGATGTCACATCGATCTAGCCGGTAACACCTCATATCACTTTGCGGCCTCACGCACGGTATCCCACGGGTGTCGCCTTACCTTTGCCCGGGACCGTTTGCGCCTTTTGGCACACGTATATGATAGTGTCGCTAGCAACCATATGATAAGGAGCCCGGGCTGACATGGCTAGTCGTAAACCCAAAGTGGCACAGACTTACAGGGACAGGCATCCATGACCCAGCTTCGAACGTGTCGGTCATCAGCAAGTGGATCCGGGCTGTAGCACTGGGCTAGCAGGACTCCGGTAAACCGGGCTGTAGCGGGCTAACAGGACTCCGGTACTCAAAGCGTGACATTTCCCCGAAGGGACAGACACAGGAACGAAGAAGGACACATGCCGGCCAGCCTAAGTGTTCCGGAGCAGTAGCAAGCTACCATGGCTCAGTGGAAACACTAGGAGACATTTCCCCGGTAAGAGAGGCTACTAAAGATAAACAACTAGATGATCAGATCCCACACATACCAAGCATTTCAATAACATACACACAATATGCTCGATATGTGCAAATACAACATGGCATCACAACATGACTCTACGACTCAAGTAATTTATTCATTAGGCTCCAAGGAGCGAGATATTACAAACATGGGTCTCACGACCCAACAATCAGAGCATACAAGTCAAAGCACAAGCGGAAGCTATCATGTCTGAGTACAGACATCTATAAATGAAAAAGGCTGAGAAGCCTGACTATATATCAGATCCTGCCGAGGGCACAAGATCGTAGCTGAGGTAACAAGCTAAACGTCGAAGTCCACGCGAAACTACTAGTGAGACCGAAGTCTCTCTGCAAAACATAAAATAGGCAAACGTGAGTACAAATGTACCCAGCAAGACTTACATCAGATCTATCTACATATGCATCATTATCAACAAGGGGGTGGAGGGGTTTGACTGCAGCAAGCCAGCTTTGACTCGGTGGCTATCCTAAACTACGACTGCAAGCGACTCTTTTGAGGTGGCGCACACGAGTCCACATATTCACCATATCAATACACCACTATGGATCCGCTCCCGTCTCCCTACGAGAACGCCATCCATAGCACTCACGCTTATCTTGCGTATTTTAGAGTATCCACTTTCACTTGTCTATGAACTGATATAAGCAACCCAGAAGTCCTTTTCCGCGGACACGGCTATTCGAATAGATGATTTTAACCCTGCAGGGGTGTACTTCTTCACACACGCTCTCACCACTTACCGCCGTTTACACGACATGTACTCGGCAACCTTCAAGCGGAAGCCCAACGTGGGTGTCGGCCACGACCTACCTAATCACCTAAGTCTCTAGTCCAGGTTTATCGCCTATTCGGGTTCCATCCATGAGGAGATCCTGCCGGAGTTTCGCTCACAGCCCCAAACGATGTGAACAGGGTTCCCGAGACACCAAACGGGCGCCCGGTACACCGTGCCACGTGCCTACCGCATCACAGCCCACCCCTACGGTCAGCGCGGCGCACGGCCTCCAGCATACTACAAACACCAGAAACTACTTGCAACTCCTGGACAGAGGACAAGGGTGATCAAGAAGCCGAGAGGGTCCATTGGTTTCGGGCCCAATGCGTGGTAGTAGCTGAATCATGGATCACAAACACAGAACTCAGTTCCTGAGGACGGCTGCAATGAGACAACCCACCATGTACTCCTACATGGCCTCTCACCGCTACCTTTACCAAATCGTGTTCACACACTTAGCTCACACAGTAGGACATCTTCACCCGCCTCTGATTCATCCCCGATGAATCAGACCTGACTCAACTCTAAGCAGTAGCAGGCATGATAAACAAGCATGAATGAGTAGACACATCAGGGCTCAAACAACTCCTACTCATGCTAGTGGGTTTCATCTATTTACTGTGGCAATGACAGGTCATGCAAAGGATAAAGGGGTTCAGCTACCGCAGCAAGTAACAAATATGTCGTTGTTGTCCTAATGCAGTAAAAGAGAGCAGGAGCGAGAGAGTGGGATTTTATCGGAATGACCAAGGGGGTTTTGCTTGCCTGGCACTTCTGATGATAACATTGAGTCTTCATCAGTGTCAACGATCACGTCATCGGTATCACGTCTATCGAGAGGGGACAAATACCGGCAACACAGAAAGGAACACAATCAATGCAATGCACAATATGATGCATGATCATGACATGGCAAAATGAATGTGTTTTGGGCTAATGCAACTAGCAACAGATTAAATGAAGTTGGTTTGAATATAAAATTCAAATTCAAACTCCATATGTGATTAAATAAATGCCCTTTATATGATTTGTGCTAAACAGCAGCTATAGGTTGTTCTAACATGCATGAAAATGGTACAGATGGATTCCTTGAATTTTTCTGATAATTTTTCATATATAATTTATTTAATTTGGAGCTACGGTTAATTTTCTATGATTTGTTGAAGTTTAGGCATTTTCTGGAATTTCCTGATTAAAATTAGATCCAGAAATATACTTATTGCGTCAGCATGACGTTGGCATGACGTCAGCAAGTCAACAGGGGCCGGCTCGGGTCAAACCTGACGTGTGGGGTCCACACGTCAGTGACACAGGGGCTAATCCCGCGTTGACCCGGGCTTTGACCCGCTACGGGGCCCACTGTCAGTGTCACAGGGTTAGTTAACAGGGTCATTAGCGACTAAATAAGTGCGCCACGTCGGCGTCACCGGAGACCAGCCGGCGGCGACCAATCCCGGGGTGGCAACACGCCGGAGTTGCTCGGGTTTCGCGTACAGACAGCGGTTTGAGCCGCGGTTGATCTCTACGGACGCGTCGTGGTGAGGCGCGTCGTTTGGTAGCAGCGGGAGGTGCTGAGGTGGTCGGAATCAGCAACGGCGGCGAGCGAGGCTGCGGCCGGAGCTTGGGTGGGTGCGGGGTTAGCGCTGCGGCTTGCAAACGAGCTAGCTGTCACGCTAGCGTTACTCCTCGGGTCGTTGCGAGTGCAACGGACGCACGCGCGGGGCCATTTGGTCACCGGGGCTTCGCCGGCGACGAGCCCGCGCAGCGACGGCTACGGTAAGCAAGGGGGCGGCGGCTACGGCAAGCAAACGAAGGCGGGATTAGGGGGAAGAGGACCGGGGGCTCACCACGGTCACGAAGAGATGCTCGGCGAGGTCGGGGACGGTCCGGAGCCGGCGAATTTGATGAAGATGGCCGGCGGGTCCGAGGTAGAAGACGACGGCGATGGCGGTGATGCAGGGCTTCCGGAGGGCTGTGGATCGGTGGGGAGGAAGAGGGGGTCGAGGCGGAGCTCCTGGGTGCATCGGCGAGGCTAGGGGTGGCCGGTGGCCATGGGTACGGCGACGATGACGGCGAGCTCCGCTCGGTCGCAGGAGGGGAAACAGAGGAGCGAGGGGGAGGGAGGTCCAGAGAGCGAGGGAGAGGTGAGAGGGGTCGGGGAGGCGCGTGGCGTCGTCCGGGGCGTCGCTGGGGAGGCCAGGGAGGAAGCAGGAGGTGGCCGAGCAGGGTGGAGGTGGCGCGCGCGGCGGTGTCGCGGTGTCCGTCCTCCTGGCAGAGGAGGAAGAGGACAAGGGGGAGGAGGAGGTGGGCTGGGCCGGCCAGGTGGGGGAGCTGGGCCGGCTGGTGGGCTGCACGGGTGAGGCCAGGTAGGCTTTACTCTTTTTATTTTTTTTTGTTCTGTTTCTTTTATTAATATCTTTTGCCATTGTTTGAATTTAAACAAATTCAAACAATGCCAAAAACTCCTCTGAATATTTTTATTTTGCTAGATGGACTTTTCCAAAAGCTCATAAAATATTTCAGGGGTATTTGAAATTATATTCTAATTATATGAATATAATTCAAATTCAAATAGCTAATGATTTAAATTCAAAGTCCCAAAAATAATTCCTTAAAAATGTTCAATATTTTGGTTGGGTCCAGAACCCTTACCAAAAATTATCAAACATTTAAGAAGAGCATTTTGGAGCAATGAATGAGATTTCTAGGGTTTTTTTGCCCCTCTTTTATTTAAGTTTTTGAGGCTTCCAAAATTCCTCAGTTCAGGTTTCGAAAATATAGACATGATGCACACATGAAGCTAGCCTAGAGCACTACCAGCAGCTAGGGATGTGACAACTCACCCCCACTAAACAAGAATCTCGTCTCGAGATTCAAGCGTAGGGTAAAGTGAAGGGTATCGTAGACTAGTATAATCTTCACGATCCAGGGTGCACTTCAGTTGAACGTTGATTCATTCACCATCATTGTCTTGAAGTCTTGCCTTGAAAAATCCTGTCAACATGACATGGAGAAAAGAAGGAGACTCTAGCAGGGTCGATCTTCTCGAAGATCGAACAACTCAGGATTAACTCACGGAATGAGACATAGAACCATCTCTCGGGTTGAGACACGAGATACTCTTCAAGAGGGGTGGAAAGAAACGGATGACGAAGGTGCACTAGGTAGACAACAATTCCAGACTTAAGAATGTGGTGATCGGTTGTCAACGTAGCGAGGAGTTGAGTTGACATGGCACCATTATGATGCACCTTAGGGAAGGTGACTCGAAGATATATCCCCGTAAGTGGCAAAAAGAATTACCTTTGATTCAAAGATCATTGAAACTCTTTATACCAGACTAAATCAATCACAAGCGATAATTTGGAGGGGGTCGGTAGAATGGCATACTCAGACTTGGATGATGTGGATTACCTTGTTGAAGACAACGTCATGGATGAATTTGCTTATCATCGGAAATGGAAGAGACCCATGGTAGAATGGCACATTGACGGTGCAAGCTGGGAACAAAATGCAAATGCTGGGAATGATTCTGGTAACTGGGGAAGAACCCAACAATAGAGAGTGAATTCACTGTTTGAGTAGGTCATAGCATGTCGAGGAAACGGAGAGGATCCCCAGTTAGTGCCGAAGATAACACCTAGCGCTTGAGCGTGCTCTCAAGAACTTGAGCATTTCCATATTCATCAAGGTTTTACCAACATCCGTGTCAAGGATCCTGGCAACACAACATACCACATGATAAACAACGATGGACGATGCAGATGCATAGGAAGATAACATCAACTCAGATTTCGCCCTAGCGAGGCCAAGGAAACAAAATCTGGATGATCGACCGAGAGACATTTAGCACTCCGCTTCCAATGTTCTCCTTGACGTGCTAGTGTAACCCATTCATAGATATGGTTTGATAACTAGAACATCAAGTAAAGGTCGGACTTCGGAAGCAATAGAATCCATAAGGAACGGTTACGGAGGTAAATCCTACGAAATCCTTATGGGGAGGTGGCCAACTTCCTCAATCAAGATATTATAATAATAGGTCTTCCGGTTGGGTGTGTTGGCCACGACATCCACTTTACCGGTTATCGAGGGACCAATATTATAGTTCTTGGGAAATGTTCCAACCATCATATCTGCCTGAGATTCAGATCTGGTTGGTGCCAGGATATTCCAGACTCATCGAATCTAGGAAGAAAATGAAAGTTTGCAACACAAATCGGCGAGATGACGTTGCGAGATTCTTGGGAAATGAACTACGATAGCAAGCTCCAAAACATGAGCTGGTTCTGCTACGTACGTGTGAACATGTTGTCTCAGACAAACATGATCACATGGTAGTCTTACAATAAAACACTACCGAGTTCTGGTTGGGAACCATCGCCGTGGATAACGAAGTCCTTGCATAAGTCATATGATTAGCTCTTATAAAGGAACTTCTTCTCCTTGAATAAATCAATCAGTGGCTTGGTGTGCTCGGGACACATATGGAATGAAGATGATCAGTCTAACAGACCATAGAAATCTTCGCACGTGCATGACCGACTTGGGATGATTCCAAAGGAGCAAAAACAAACTTTCTCGAATTCACGACGGCAGCTTACATCAAAATGCACGTGAATCAAAGGGAGTCACTCCTTTCATCAAACAAGTACTTCATGAGCTAGCATGAAGAAAATGCTTTCAAAAGTTTCCAACACTAACTTAATGTTCAACAACATCATGGAGGAGATAAGGATGTTGTCAATGGACTCAACAACAACTCATCGGAATTTCCATATCACTGGACTTCCACCATCGTGTGAACACGGTGATAGCATTGGTCAGACCCAAAGATATAACGGTGTATGCTCGAGGGATCAACCACGAGGAAGACAACATTACGAGCATCGTTGGTTCTGACTTGATTTGACGATAGCCCACACTCAAATCAAAGGATTGATAAGACGATAGGTCCAGCAACTGATCACAGGGACCAATCGATGAAGATATCATCTTTCTTCAACACACACTACACAAGAATATCCCTTTGGAACGAACTAAGTCAGGCAAGCTTTTATCTTCCAACTCTCCAAGTTGTTGTTTAGCTTGACCAACTAGCTCAGGGGTATCCTACACAGATCCTTGGAGAAGGGGTGGTTTACAGGAATAAACCAACTTGATCACGAACTCAACATAGCGGTCAGGTGACAACCTGGTAATATTTCCGAGAAGATATACGGAAAATCACGAACCACCGATATGTTACTAAGCTCGAGAACAATCTTGCTTTTCAGGGCAAGATGATATGATCAAATGAGCGAGGACTTGACAAAATCCTAACTCATTAATCAAAGAGTGCATCAGGAAATAAGGACTAGGTAGCACGATCAGTCTTAGAATGATGATTCAAGAACCAACAGGCTAAGAATGAAATTATTGTCCTTTAACTACCAAACAACGAGGTTGCTGGGAGTATGGATTTCACACATCACAATTCATTTGTCGGTATTCCGGTTGCATCAACACGAGGGCCGAGGAATGACTAATGATGGTGAGAAGTATCACTACGTCAAAATTCATGAGAGTTGGTGCAGTTCTCATGACAATTCTGACATAAAGGGGGTAATACTCCAAGGTAGAACAGAACCAAAAGCTGGATTGGCATTTGATCTGCGGAATACAACTACTTTGACCCAATCCTAAATATGGATGAGGTACTGGAGTTTGTTTCTCCAAGTCATTCAGGACAGAATGGCTTGACGGACCACAAGAGTAATAAGCATTGACAACACGAATGCACAATTACTCCTGACTATCAATTGATAGACGAGGGTCAGAATGCAACTAAAGAGAACAACTCAAAGGAACATATAATTTTCTGAGTTGTGGATGCATAGATTAGTATATCGAACCAAGGTCAACATATTTCTTCCGGATAACCCATGCAGAAGGGTAGAACTGGCAGAGTCACAATTATGAATGGAGAACCCATAGAGAGCACTCCTGGTGTGATCTTTTGATCCAACAAACTTTTGCCGTAAGTGGTTCATGGTATTTGGAAGAAGGATATACCACAGACTTCAAGGACTATCGCAAAGGTTACTAATATCCCAAAGGCACTAGCAATTACTATCAACATGAAGTAGGTAGGGTGAATCTCGGGTTCAGAACCCAGGAGTAGAATACCTACCACTAAGTAGCATCACGGAATGCTTTCGAGGATAAAGGCCAGAATCATCACACTGGGACACCAATCATGGCTAAATTACTAGGTGATCCCCTAAGACACCTAGGGTCATAATAATATCTCCAACATATATGTCAAGGTAATGAAGTACCTCAACTCACTGATTAGTGTGGTTAATCTGGCCCATGGGAACATTGGAACGGGAAGAAAGGATTTGCAATTGCATCAGACTACTTAGAAACCTGGGATGACTCGGACAGCATAACGGCTGTAAATGCTCAGAAAAGATTTGAGAATTCACAAAAATGGTGGCATAACCACTCAGAAGCACAATATCAAGGTTTCGAGATCAACAATTAACATACGGAAGTAATAGGAGCTGGACTCAAGCTTAAATCGAACAATCTTATAAGTCCACTGATTAGTAACACGTGATCCTGATAGAAAGATGAGAAGACCTAGTTCCTTAACCCCGTAGGAAAGAAGATGATGACTCAGATCAGAAAGCCATGAGGTATAAGGAGTAAAAGAGCCTTACGTTCCATCCCACAATCAATTCCCTTATATAACTAAAGAATTTCTAGACTCAACTTCGACCAGTTTGGCTCGGTAATCCTACAGGCAGTCAAGCTCTGATACCAACGCTGTCAGGACCCCGACTCGATGTCACATCGATCTAGCCGGTAACACCTCATATCACTTTGCGGCCTCACGCACGGTATCCCCACGGGTGTCGCCTTACCTTTGCCCGGGACCGTTTGCGCCTTTTGGCTCACGTATATGATAGTGTCGCTAGCAACCATATGATAAAGAGCCCGGGCTGACATGACTAGTCGTAAACCCAAAGTGGCACAGACTTACAGGGACAGGCATCCATGACCCAGCTTCGAACGTGTCGGTCATCAGCAAGTGGTCCGGGCTGTAGCACTGGGCTAGCAGGACTCTGGTAAACCGGGCTGTAGCGGGCTAACAGGACTCCGGTACTCAAAGCGTGACATTTCCCCGAAGGGACAGACACAGGAACGAAGAAGGACACATGCCGGCCAGCCTAAGTGTTCCGGAGCAGTAGCAAGCTACCATGGCTCAGTGGAAACACTAGGAGACATTTCCCGTAAGAGAGGCTACTAAAGATAAACAACTAGATGATCAGATCCCACACATACCAAGCATTTCAATAACATACACACAATATGCTCGATATGTGCAAATACAACATGGCATCACAACATGACTCTACGACTCAAGTAATTTATTCATTAGGCTCCGAGGAGCGAGATATTACAAACATGGGTCTCACGACCCAACAATCAGAGCATACAAGTCAAAGCACAAGCGGAAGCTATCATGTCTGAGTACAGACATCTATAAATGAAAAAGGCTGAGAAGCCTGACTATATATCAGATCCTGCCGAGGGCACAAGATCGTAGCTGAGGTAACAAGCTAAACGTCGAAGTCCACGCGAAACTACTAGTGAGACCGAAGTCTCTCTGCAAAACATAAAATAGGCAAACGTGAGTACAAATGTACCCAGCAAGACTTACATCAGATCTATCTACATATGCATCATTATCAACAAGGGGGTGGAGGGGTTTGACTGCAGCAAGCCAGCTTTGACTCGGTGGCTATCCTAAACTACGACTGCAAGCGACTCTTTTGAGGTGGCGCACACGAGTCCACATATTCACCATATCAATACACCACTATGGATCCGCTCCCGTCTCCCTACGAGAACGCCATCCATAGCACTCACGCTTATCTTGCGTATTTTAGAGTATCCACTTTCACTTGTCTATGAACTGATATAAGCAACCCAGAAGTCCTTTTCCGCGGACACGGCTATTCGAATAGATGATTTTAACCCTGCAGGGGTGTACTTCTTCACACACGCTCTCACCACTTACCGCCGTTTACACGACATGTACTCGGCAACCTTCAAGCAGAAGCCCAACGTGGGTGTCGGCCACGACCTACCTAATCACCTAAGTCTCTAGTCCAGGTTTATCGCCTATTCGGGTTCCATCCATGAGGAGATCTGGCCGAAGTTTCGCTCACAGCCCCAAACGATGTGAACAGGGTTCCCGAGACACCAAACGGGCGCCCGGTACACCGTGCCACATGCCTACCGCATCACAGCCCACCCCTACGGTCAGCGCTGCGCACGGCCTCCAGCATACTACAAACACCAGAAACTACTTGCAACTCCTGGACAGAGGACAAGGGTGATCAAGAAGCCGAGAGGGTCCATTGGTTTCAGGCCCAATGCGTGGTAGTAGCTGAATCATGGATCACAAACACAGAACTCAGTTCCTGAGGACGGCTGCAATGAGACAACCCACCATGTACTCCTACATGGCCTCTCACCGCTACCTTTACCAAATCGTGTTCACACACTTAGCTCACACAGTAGGACATGTTCACCCGCCTCTGATTCATCCCCGATGAATCAGACCTGACTCAACTCTAAGCAGTAGCAGGCATGATAAACAAGCATGAATGAGTAGACACATCAGGGCTCAAACAACTCCTACTCATGCTAGTGGGTTTCATCTATTTACTGTGGCAATGACAGGTCATGCAAAGGATAAAGGGGTTCAGCTATCGCAGCAAGTAACAAAATATGTCGTTGTTGTCCTAATGCAGTAAAAGAGAGCAGGAGCGAGAGAGTGGGATTTTATCAGAATGAACAAGGGGGTTTTGCTTGCCTGGCACTTCTGAAGATAACATTGAGTCTTCATCAGTGTCAACGATCACGTCATCGGTATCACGTCTATCGAGAGGGGACAAATACCGGCAACACAGAAAGGAAGACAATCAATGCAATGCACAATATGATGCATGATCATGACATGGCAAAATGAATGTGTTTTGGGCTAATGCAACTAGCAACAGATTAAATGAAGTTGGTTTGAATATAAAATTCAAATTCAAACTCCATATGTGATTAAATAAGTGCCCTTTATATGATTTGTGCTAAACAGCAGCTATAGGTTGTTCTAACATGCATGAAAATGGTACAGATGGATTCCTTGAATTTTTATGATAATTTTTCATATATAATTTATTTAATTTGGAGCTACGGTTAATTTTCTATGATTTATTGAAGTTTAGGCATTTTCTGGAATTTCCTGATTAAAATTAAATCCAGAAATATACTTATTGCGTCAGCATGACGTTGGCATGACGTCAGCAAGTCAACAGGGGCCGGCTCGGGTCAAACCTGACGTGTGGGGTCCACACGTCAGTGACACAGGGGCTAATCCCGCGTTGACCCGGGCTTTGACCCGCTACGGGGCCCACTGTCAGTGTCACAGGGTTAGTTAACAGGGTCATTAGCGACTAAATAAGTGCGCCACGTCGGCGTCACCGGAGACCAGCCGGCGGCGACCAAACCCGGGGCGGCAACACGCCGGAGTTGCTCGGGTTTCGCGTACAGACAGCGGTTTGAGCCGCGGTTGATCTCTACGGACGCGTCGTGGTGAGGCGCGTCGTTTGGTAGCAGCGGGAGGTGCTGAGGTGGTCGGAATCAGAAACGGCGGCGAGCGAGGCGGCGGCCGGAGCTCGGGTGGGTGCGGGGTTAGCGCTGCGGCTTGCAAACGAGCTAGCTGCCACGCTAGCGTTACTCCATGGGTCGTTGCGAGTGCAACGGACGCACGCGCGGGGCCATTTGGTCACCGGGGCTTCGCCGGCGAGGAGCCCGCACGGCGACGGCTACGGTAAGCAAGGGGGCGGCGGCTACGGCAAGCAAACGAAGGCGGGATTAGGGGGAAGAGGACCGGGGGCTCACCACGGTCACGAAGAGATGCTCGGCGAGGTCGGGGACGGTCCGGAGCCGGCGAATTTGACGAAGATGGCCGGCGGGTCCGAGGTAGAAGACGACGGCGATGGCGGCGATGCAGGGCTTTCGGAGGGCTGTGGATCGGTGGGGAGGAAGAGGGGGTCGAGGCGGAGCTCCTGGGTGCATCGGCGAGGCTAGGGGTGGCCGGTGGCCATGGGTACGGCGACGATGACGGCGAGCTCCGCTCGGTCGCGGGAGGGGAAACAGAGGAGCGAGGGGGAGGGAGGTCTAGAGAGCGAGGGAGAGGTGAGAGGGGTCGGGGAGGCGCGTGGCGTCATCCGGGGCGTCGCTGGGGAGGCCAGGGAGGAAGCAGGAGGTGGCCGAGCAGGGTGGAGGTGGCGCGCGCGGCGGTGTCGCGGTGTCCGTCCTCCTGGCAGAGGAGGAAGAGGACAAGGGGGAGGAGGAGGTGGGCTGGGCCGGCCAGGTGGGGGAGCTGGGCCGGCTGGTGGCTGCACGGGTGAGGCCAGGTAGGCTTTACTCTTTTTATTTTTTTTTCTGTTCTGTTTCTTTTATTTAATATCTTTTGCCATTGTTTGAATTTAAACAAATTCAAACAATGCCAAAAACTCCTCTGAATATTTTATTTTGCTAGATGGACTTTTCCAAAAGCTCATAAAATATTTCAGGGGTATTTGAAATTATATTCTAATTATATGAATATAATTCAAATTCAAATAGCTAATGATTTAAATTCAAAGTCCCAAAAATAATTCCTTAAAAATGTTCAATATTTTGGTTGGGTCCAGAACCCTTACCAAAAATTATCAAACATTTAAGAAGAGCATTTTGGAGCAATGAATGAGATTTCTAGGTTTTTTTTGCCCCTCTTTTATTTAAGTTTTTGAGGCTTCCAAAATTCCTCAGTTCAGGTTTCGAAAATATAGACATGATGCACACATGAAGCTAGCCTAGAGCACTACCAGCAGCTAGGGATGTGACAGACTCTCAATTCCTTCCTTACTGAAAGCCTCCGTGGCAGAGGTGGTAGTTCCCCTGCGCCCCTCTTCGCCCTCCTCCGAAGGTGCAACCTCTAACATTTTGATTAACACGGGATCCTGCGTGGTCTCAGGGAGGGGGGCCGGACATCGTATCAGTTTTGCTTGCGCTATCCACTCCTGTCCAAGGGATAGCTGGTTAAAAGGCAAACCCACAGTAAATGAATGGACGATGTGTCCGGACACAGGGCTACTTACTTGAGTATCCGGGCGATTGCAGCTTAGGCCAGCATCCTCGGTCAATTCCGGACGCATCTCTTGCGATCCGAAGAACAGTTTGTACATATCCGCGGGTGTCAAACCCATGAAGTGTTGAAGAGCTCGTGGCCCCTCCGGATTAAATTCCCACAGGCGGAGGGGGCGACGTTTGCAGGGCAGTAAGCGCCGGATCAACATAACATGTACCACTACGGCCAAATTGATCTCCCTTTCTTGGAGGCCTTGAATCCGGTCCTGCAACAGGGGAACGTCCTTGGACGGCCCCCAGTCACGCCCCTTGTTGACCCATGACGTCAGCCGCTGTGGAGGGCCCGAGCAGAAGACGGACGGCAGCCTCTGCCTGCTGCCCCTGGGAGCGGTGATATAGAACCACTCCTGTTGCCACAAGCCGAGCTCCTTCTGAAAAAAGCCCTCGGGCCATGGAGCATCGGCCCTCTTACTTATAACCGCCCCGCCGCACTCTGCCTGATGCCCCTCAATCATCTTCGGCTCCACATTGAAGGTTTTGAGCCACAAGCCGAAGTGAGGGGTAGTGCGGAGGAAGGCTTCGCAGACGACAATGAATGATGAGATGTGGAGGATGGACTCCGGAGCCAAGTCATGGAATTCCAGCCCATAGTAAAACATGAGCCCCCTCACGAAGGGATTCGTCGGGAAGCCTAAACCCCGACGGAGGTGAGACACGAACACGACGCTCTCGCCAAGCTCGGGAGTAGGAATAACTTGCCCTCGGGCAGGCAGCCTATGCGAAATCTCGTAGGTTAAGTACCTGGCGTCTCTTAGCTTTAGCACGTCCTCTTCCGTGGCGGAGGAGGGCATCCACCGGCCTTGTAGGTCGGGGCCGGACATTGTCAAAGATCGAAAGTACCTGAATATGGAGCCCTGGGTGTTGGAACTCGGGGCAAGGGGCGGATTCGATAGAGGATTGAAGGAGAAGAACGGGCCTTGGTCTCAATATAAAGAGGAAGAATACCAAGAGCCGTCCCCGTGACCGTTTGGAACCCGCCTTCGATGGAGGGGGCGTGGCAACGGGCGTGGTTGGGTTACCCACGTCCGTATTGATGGGAATCCCGGAATAAGGGGAACACGATCTCTGCTTCGACAAGACGTGCCAAGGAAACCGCCTCGCTAAATGCGTTGAGGTGATACAATAAAAACAATTCGAGTAAAGGCTTGGTAATGGTTTGACGTCACGCCACAAAATACGTCAGCAGATTGAACATGTGTAATATTATTCTCTCTACGGTGGTACGTGGAATTTATTTTTGCAGAGCCGGACACTATCTTGGTGTTCACAATCTTCTATAAATTATTCGGAGGAGGAACCCGCCTTGCAATGCCGAAGACAACATGCGCTCCAGACTCGTCGTAATTGAAGCCTGGTTCAGGGGCTACTGAGGGAGTTCCGGACTAGGGGGTGTCCGGATAGCCGAACTATCATGATCGGCCGGACTCCAAGACTTTGAAGATACAAGATTGAAGACTTCGTCCCGTGTCCGGATGGGACTTTCCTTGGCGTGGAAGGCAAGCTTGGCGATATGGATATGTAGATCTCCTACCATTGTAACCGACTCTGTGTAACCCTAGCCCTCTCCGGTGTCTATATAAACCGGATGGCTTTAGTCCGTAGAATGAACAACAATCATACCATAGGCTAGCTTCTAGGGTTTAGCCTCCTTGATCTTGTGGTAGATCTACTCTTGTAACACACATCATCAATATTAATCAAGCAGGACGTAAGGTTTTACCTCCATCAAGAGGGCCCGAACCTGGGTAAAACATCGTGTCCCTTGTCTCCTGTTACCATCCGCCGAGACGAACAGTTCGGGACCCCCTACCCAAGATCCGCCGGTTTTGACACCGACAATGGCCGACGCATAAGGCGGTGATGTAGTGATCACCAAGACTGGCTTTAAAGAGCTGGGAAGATCTACTGCCCTAGCCAAGCACTCTGCCAAAGAAGAACAGTTTGAGAAGCGCAAAGTGCGATTTGATGTCGCCAATTATTCTCAATTGAGCATTTGTGAAATATACTCTGGCTTTTTTAGTCAAGTACACATCAGCCGTGAGCTTGAAGTTGACATAGTGAAGCAGATGCACCAAGAATTTGAGATATAAGCTCCCCCATTCTTAAGTTATGCACATCCTGCCAGCCCCCAAGTCTACTGTTTATGATGAATTTGAATATGTTGTAGACTTGATTACCATGAACATAAATAACCACTGTTGAAAGAATCCTTTCGAAATCCAGCTTAAAGCTTCCGATATAAAATAGATATATCTTGATTTGTACTAAACCCGTAGCCCCCAAGGGCCGGTTTAATCATCATGAATGAGCCGGTCCTTTAAACTCTTGTGTAGAAGACAATACTTACTTGTGTAGTTATCATGAGCCGCCTATGACTGTGTTCAGTACAACCGGGTCACTTAGAGTAGTAAGAAAACAAGCAATATGCATTAGCCCCCAAGTGCCAAGTATTCTTGCTTGCAAAATGCTTGGAACTTATTCATATAAACCTGTGCATGAGTAGTCTTTTTCAGTAGACATTAGCCCCCAAGTTCCAAGTGTTGTTTGCTTGCAAAAAGCTTGGGACTTCATGTTTTGAACTGACTTATGATTTTGACCTGGTGTATGTACAGACCACCATTGCTCAACTTCAATCAGAGTTGTCTAACTTGAAGACTCATCTGGAGCTACAAGAATCGGAGACCCAGAAGGCGAACTCAAAGTTTGAATTTAGTGTGTCTGAAGCAGAAAAATTGAAAGCCGACTATGAAGTTGAAAAGAGCGCCTGTGCTAAAGAGAAGATTGCCTTAACACAACGAGCTGGAAAGGCGGAGACGACTCTCCAGGAAGCGACCACTGAACTTACCGGCTTAAAACGCCAGGTGTCTCAGATGGTGTCTCCTATCTTTGGTAAGTCGCCTTATGACTGTCAAATTTGAATACCTTCTTTGATGATATAAACCGTTTTTTAATCCATCCATAACTATCATGCAGGCCACAGAAGCACCTATCTCAACCAAGATATGCTTGTGAAGCTGAAGGAGGTTTACACACTAGTGGAGCAGCTTTACACTGGTGCTCAGCGCACATTGGCCACAATTTCTCCAACTAATGAAGCCCCCACTCTCCTGGTTGATGTGTCAAGGAAGCTTTCTGTTCTGCCTGAGAGGTTTAGTGAGATTAAGCGATCATCTGCAAGAGGTGGAGTTGTGACTGCTTTAAGCCGGGCCAAAGCATGGTTACCGGAGCTAGACCCGGCCGATATCTCTACCGGGTATCCAAGCTTTAAGCAGGACTGCACTGTGTTTGACAAGAAAGACTTTGCTGCTTGTGTGAAAGATATATGTCCTCTGGCCAGTCTGATTGCCAACGAGACATACCTCACCAAGTATTAACCGGCTTATGACTTGGAAAATCAGAAGATGCCAACGTCGTCTTACAAAGTGAAGGCCCTTATCCCCCCAATTCGTAAGCACACTTTTGCTCCTGAAGTTGACCCGCCCAAGCTTATTGATGATGAAGCTGAGTTCCAAGCTTCGAATGGCATTGACTGGTCATCACCAACCTTCCAGGAAATAGAACAGGACAAAGAAGCGGAGAGGGATGAGCCAGAAGCGTCAGTCCATCAAGAAGATTGATCCGCTGGGTGGCTCTTATTTGTGATCTTCTAAAAAACAGTTAATCATTTTGACTATTTGGAGTCATGTAATAGGGTGACAATGACTTTGCTCTGTCGTGCCATCGTGCACGTTTATGTTATGCTTAGCGATGTTAAGACGCCACTTGGTAATTATCTTTTTAGACTTATCCTGATGCTAACTGGTGCAGATGAAAATTTTGAATTATCCTGCACACAAGTAGATCACAAGAATCCTTGGCGGTTTACCGCAGGACAGGTCATAATACCTTTCATATAACTATTGATGTTTAAAATAGTTTATAGATAAGGCTGGTTTAACCAGAATTTAGACATAATAACAATATCATACCTGTGATATTGAATCGTACTACCGGTTTATGAGACGTGTGCACTAAGGGTGAACACCCAAAGCTTGTAGGCTCCAATACTTCCAAGTGCTTGATAGTATTATGTATGGGCGACTTGTTGCCTCTTAGTAAGCCGGGTAATAGAAACCACAGGTAAGCTTCAAATATGAGCTGTGAGAGTGAAGGTTGTATAACCCGAATCACTTTAAACCAAAAACCAAGATAGTATCAAGAAGAACCGATTTTTTTTTTCAAAAGATCAAGACAAATGACAAAAATGAGGCTATGGTTCGAATACGACCAGGAAGCCGGACCAAAAGGGTTAATAGCTATGATTCGAATACGATCAGGAAGCCCCCGAATGGTTTTTGGCATTGCGCCGAGCAAAGGGGTACCGACAGCTATGATTCGAATACGATCAGGAAGCCCCCCAGTGACCAAAGTATTTAACAGCTATGATTTGAATATGATCAATAAGCCGGACCAAGAGGGTTAACGGCTGTGATTGGAATACGATCCAGCCCCCAAGTGATCTAAGTGTTTAACGTCTATGGTTCAAATACAACCAGGAAGCCGGGCCAAAGGGTTAATAGCCATGATTCGAATACGATCAAGCCCCCAAGTGATCAAAGTGTTTAATGGCCATGATTCGAATACGATCAATAAGCTAGACCAAAAGGCGTTAATAGTTGTGATTCGAATATGATCACGCCCCCTAATGATCAAAATGTTTAACGGCTGTGGTTCGAATACGACCAGGAAGCCGGCCAAAAGGGGTTAGTAGCTATGATTCGAATACGATCAAGCCCCCATTTGGTCTTTGAAATTTTGATGATGAAGACGCATGATTGTTGAAGATGAAACAACAGAGACCCAGCTTTATTATAATCGTCATAATATATACATCATCAAAAATATGTACGTCATAAGAGCCGGTGGCTCAAGTGTAGTAAGGCCGAAGATGAGCAATATTCCACGGCCGACGGGTCTCCTCCTCCGACTTACGTGAGTCTTTGTGCTTCGAATATCGATAAGGTAGTATGGCCCGTTGTTCAAATTCTTGCTGACCACAAAGGGCCCTTCCAAGGTGGGGACAACTTGTGCATATCCATTTGATCCTGGATGAGCCGGAGCACCAAATCACCCTCCTGAAAGGTTCTGGATTTAACCCGGCGGCTGTGGTAACGGCGCAGATCTTGTTTGTAAATCACCGAGCGAGCTGCCGCAAGGTCACGCTCCTCATCAAACAGGTCAAGTGCATCCTCACGTGCTTGTTCATTATCTAGCTTCCACGTAAGCCGCTATGCGGGGCGAGTCGTGACAGATGTCACTAGGAAGAACCGCCTCTGCTCCATAAACCATGAAGAAAGGCGTATAACCCGTATATCTGTTGGGGGTAGTATTGATACTCCATAGCACTGAAGGTAACTCTTCCACCCAACAACTCGGCGTCCTCTGCAATGGAACCATAAGCCGGGGCTTGATGCCTCTCAGAATTGCTTGATTGGCTCTTTCAGCTTGACCGTTGGACTGAGGGTGAGCCACTAACAAAACGTCAAGTCAAATATGCTCACGTTGACAAAACTCTTCCATAACACCCTTGGACAGATTAGTGCCATTATCAGTTATGATACTATGGGGAAAACCAAAGTGAAAAATCACCGTTTTAATGAATTGAACCGCCATTGCCGCGTCACACTTACTGACCAGCTCTGCTTCAATCCACTTTATAAATTTGTCAACTGCCACCAAGAGGTGGGTCTTTTTTATCTTTGGACCTTTTAAAAGGCCCCACCATATCAAGCCCCCAGACTGCAGACGGCCAAGTAATTGGAATCATCCTCAATTCTTGAGCCGGCACATGAGCTCGTCGTGAAAATTTCTGACAACCATCACATTTACTGACCAAATCCTCTGGATCAGCATGAGCCGTCAGCCAATAGAATCCATGACGAAAATCTTTGGCCACAATGGACTTTGAACCGGCATGATGACCACAATCTCATTCATGAATCTCATGAAGAATTTCACGGCCTTCCTCTGGAGAGACGCAACGCTGAAACGCCTCAGTGACACTGCGATGGCGTAACTCACCGTTGGCAATTGTCATTGACTTAGACCACCAAGTTATCTGCCTCGCCAAAGTTTCATCCTCGAGTAACTCGCCCCGGGTCATATAAGCCAAATATGGCACTGTCCAATCTGGGATAGCGTGAGGAGCCGCCACCAATTATGCCTCTGGGTCAGGAACAACCAAATTTTCCTCTGTAGGCAATTTGACAAAGGGGTTATGCAGAATATCCAAGAAAGTGTTAGGTGGCACCGGCTGACGTTGAGACCCCAACCGGCTTAAGGCATTAGCCGCCTCATTTTTCCTGCGATTGATGTGTTCCACTTGATAACCCTTGAAGTAACCGGCAATAGCATCAACTTCACGGTGATAAGCCGTCATGAGTGGATCCTTAGAATCCCATGTGCCTAAGACTTGTTGAGCCACCAAGTCTGAGTCGCCGAAACATCTCACCCGGCTTAAGTTCATCTCCTTAGCTATCCGAAGACCATGAAGTAAGGCTTCATACTCAGGTGCATTGTTAGTACAAGGAAACATCAATCTTAGAACATAACAAAACTTTTCACCTTGAGGGGAAGCTAAGACAACTCTAGCCCCCGAGCCCTCCAATTGCCTAGACCCATCAAAGTGAATAGTCCAATATGTGTTATCTGGCTTCTCTTCAGGCATCTGCAGCTCTGTACAGTCATTGATGAAATCCACCAGTGCTTGAGACTTGATGGCAGTGCGAGGCACGTACTTAAAACCATGAGGCCCAAGCTCAATGGCCCACTTGGCTACCCGCCCTGTGGCTTCTCTGTTTTGAATAATATCCCCTAAGGAGCAGAACTGACCACGGTGATGGGATGACCCATAAAATATTGTTTAAGTTTCCGGCTAGCCATGAACACCGCATAAACGAGCTTTTTACCAATGTGGATACCTCTGCTTGGACTCAATAAGCACCTCACCGATGTAGTAAGCTGGCCGTTGAACTGGATATTCCTTGCCAGCCTCCTTCCGTTCCACCACAATGGCTACACTAACGGCACGGGTGTTAGCGGCCACATATAACAGTAATGGCTCATTATCAATGGGAGCAACAAGGACTGGTGGCTCAGCTAGCTGCCTCTTTAAGTCTTCAAACGCATCTTAGCAGCATCACTCCAGACGAAGTTATCTGTTTTCTTCATCATCTGATACAGCGGTATGCCTTCTCACCCAACCGGCTTATGAACCGGCTTAAGGCAGCAATACGACCCGCTAGACGCTGAAAATCATTGATACACGCCAACTTTGCCAGGGAGGTGATGGCCTTGATCTTCTCCGGGTTAGCCTCGATGCCTCTGTTAGAAACCAGAAAACCCAAAAGGTTGCCTGCTGGCACAACAAAAACGCACTTAGCGGGGTTAAGCATCATCTTGTAGACCCGGAGATTATCGAAGGTTTCTTTCAAATCATCTATCAAAGTTTCCTTCTCTCTAGATTTCACCACAATATCGTCCACATAAGCATGAAAGTTGCACCCAATCTGACTGTGAAGACAATTCTACACACTTTGCTGGTAAGCCGCCTGGGCACTCTTGAGCTCGAAAGGCATAGACACATAGCAGAAGGATCCAAAGGGAGTGATGAAAGTTGTCTTCTCCTGGTCCTTAACTGCCATCTTGATATGATGATAACCAGAATAAGCATCCAAAAAACTCAAACGATCACAACCCGCCGTAGCATCAATGATTTGATCAATACGAGGGAGAGCGAAAGGATCAGCCGAACAAGCCTTGTTTAAATCCGTGTAGTCCACACACATATGCCAAGTGTCGTTTTTCTTAAGCACCAACACCGGGTTAGCTAACCAGTCAGGATGAAAGACTTCAACAATGAACCCAGCCGCCAAGAGCCGAGCCACTTCTTCAGCAATGGCCTAACGCCTCTCCTCATTGAAGCGATGAAGGAATTGCTTGACCGGCTTAAATTTCGGATCAATATTGAGAGTGTGCTCAGCGAGTTCCCTCGGGACACCCGACATGTCAGATGGTTTCCATGCAAAGATGTTCCGGTTCTCACGGATGAACTCGATGAGCACGCTTTCCTATTTTGGATCCAAAATTGTACTGATACTGAACTGCTTGGATGAGTCGCTAGGGACAAAATCAACCAGCTTGGTGTCATCGGCCGACTTAAATTTTAGCAACGGTTCATGCTTTGTAGTTGGATTTTTCGAAGACGTCATATCCGCCGGATCAACATTGTCTTTGTAAAATTTCAGTTCTTCTGTTGCACAGACAGACTCAGCATAAGCAGCATCACCTTCTTCACACTCTAGGGCTATCTTCCGACTCCCAATGTACTGTGATGGTCCCTTTGTAACCCGGCATCTTGAGCTGTAGATAGACATAAAACGGCCGGGCCATGAACTTGGCATAAGCTGGCCGTCAAAACAGAGTGTGGTACGGGCTCCTGATTTTGACCACTTCAAAGGTTAACTTCTCAGCCCTGGAATCATGCTCATCACCGAAGGCTACCTCCAGCTCGATCTTGCCTATAGGATATGCCGACTTACCAGGCACCACTCCATGGAAAACAGTATTAGACGGCTTAAGATTCTTATCGGTTAACCCCATGCGACGGAAGGTTTCATAATAAAGAATATTGATGCTGCTTCCCCCATCCATGAGTACCTTACTGAACTTGTATCCACCTACTTGAGGCGATAGTACCAAGGCTAAGTGACTCGGACTATCGACCCGGGGCGGATGATCCACTCGACTCCACATAATGGGCTGCTCAGACCATCGCAGGTAATGGGGAACTGCCAGCTCAATGGTGTTCATAGCCCGCTTATGGAGCTTCTGGTCCTGCTTGCATAAACTTGTGGTGAAAACGTGATACTGCCCACTATTCAACTACTTCGGATTACTTTGATATCTGGATTGCTGCTGCTGCTGACCCCCCTGACTGGATTGCTGATAGTAACCACCCTGATTACCTTGATTATAACCACCCTGATTGCCTTGGTGGCCGTGGAAGCCGGAATTAGAACCGCCACCTCCATAACCTGTGCCATGAGAACCGTCGCCACCTGAGCCGCCGCCCGGCCCATGATTGTCGTGAAATGAGTTAGAATTTTTGAAAGCCCTCATAATTGAACAATCTTTCCAAAGGTGAGTAGCTGGTTTCTCCTGAATGGCATGTTTTGGACAGGGCTCGTTCAACAATTGCTCAAGAGTAGGACCCGATCCACCGGCCCGAGGAGGTGACCTTCCCTTACGGCGCTGATTATTGTTCTGCGCATTGGCGTTAGCCACAAACTCCAAATTACCATTAGCCTTGCATTTACCATTGTCCCCCTGATTCGTCGGGTTATGCTGCTGACACTTGGTGTTGCCGTTCTTTTTTCCCTTCCCTGTCTTTTCATCATCAGACTCGGGATCCTTGGTACTATTAGAGTCGGCATATTTGATTAGAGCTGCCATTAGCTGCCCCATATCATTACAATCGCGCTTGAGCCGCCCCAGCTTCTGCTTAAGAGGCAAAAAACGGCAATTTTTCTCCAACATTAAGACTACAGACCCGGCGTTCATGTTATCGGATGAATGTATGATAGCTTTGACCCGGTGCACCGAATGGGACGTTGATTCACCCTCCTCTTGGGCGCAAGTAGCCAAGTCCATAATCGACATGGGTTGTTTGCATGTGCCTTTAAAATTCTGGATAAACCAGGCCTTTAACTCAGCCCATGACCCGATGGAGTTAGCCGACAACCCCTTCGACCAAGTACATGCCGTTCCGTCCAGCATCATGGTGAAGTACTTAGCACACACAGTGTCACTGACCTCCAATAGTTCCATGGCCATCTCATAACTTTCAATCCATACCTCAGGGGGTAAGTCGGCAGTGTAATTAGGCCTTGCGAGGTCCTTTGAAATCCTTGGGCAAACGCTTATTATGCAGAGCCGGCACCAAACAGGGTACACCTGTAGACCTAGAGGTCACGCCTGCTTCTATCGACGTCGTTGGATAAATCAGAAGGGGCTGGTGAGCCGCCTGCTCGGCTTCTTGACGCACTCTGTCCTGATCAACCAAATTAGGAGCTGCATCATGCGCCGGGTCATGCCCACGCGGCTGGTCACGGTGCTGGGCGTTGCCTGAAACGGCTGGTGAGTCCATGTGCCTGCTATAACTCCGGCTTGGGCGAGGGGTCGAGTGAATCCTATCTCGATTGTCAGAATATGCCTACTACTGCACCAATGATGTCTGAAGAAGTTCTCTGACCCTTAGTGTTTCAACCGCCGTTGGAGAGTCTCCATCCACCGGGAGAGCCGCCAATCGTGCTGCTGCGGCAACCATGTTCTCCAAAGGATTAAAATAATGACCCGATGGTGTTGGTACATGCTGAGGCGAAGCGGTATTCAGACGAGGGGGTTCCATCATGCGTGGTTGAACCGGCGTCCCGACCCCGGGTGCCGCAGCCCGGTTTATCTCCGGCGGGTTACTGGTCCCCGCACCAGGCGTGCGGAAGAGGTTTCTAGCCTCGTAAACCGGAGGTGGACAGGACTGGTGCCTTCTCCTCATGATTTCATTTGAAGCGTTTTGATCCATCGTAAGCTGGAAAGCCTCCGACTGAATCCGTTGGGCCTGAGCATCTAAAGCAGCCCGTTCCGCGGCTATCCTGATGTCCTCTGTCGCCAGGTCTTCCTTGGCTAGTGCTTCCTCATCACGTAACTTTGCCACCTCCGCATCATGCTGAGCTTGATTCACCGGGTTGACCACAGTTGTCAACAGATCCGTCAATTTATCCATTAAAGCCATCAAAACCTGAGTCGGCGGGCGTCCAGGATCTCCTGCCCCGTCTTCCGTCACCGCCGTTGACCTGGAAGCCATCGCCAGTGCGGTTGAAGAATTTTTCCCAGGCTGTGTACCAGCCATAAAGATCCCGACTCTGTTTGGTGGCTCATAGGAGTCCAGAATACCGTCGCCATCCAATAGTCCCCAAGCCCGCCATCTTGCAGCTGATACAACGAAGTAGTCTCGCCCGTAGACCACTCACCATCAGAGTAGATGGCCGTCTCACCGCCAGACATAGATCCTTCATCAAATTCTGCTCCATGGATGCATCCCACAAAGACACGTTTCACGGCGGGCTGATCGCAGGCGGGTCTCGCACGCTGAGCCGTCTCGATGATGTTGGTGCAGATGTCCGGCTCAGGGCTCAGCTCGCCGATCTTGTCGATGAAGACATGGATTCTGCCAAAGGGGACCCAGTACCCGTATTCAATTGAGCCGGCCTTGGGGCCCCAACCTGCATCGTCGATGTAGAGCTCGCCACAATGACTTTTGGTCATTCAGCCCATAGCGTATCCTTTGAGCCCTTCGAAGCTTCCCTTCAAGAACTCAAAACCACCGTGGGCTGGCCCCACGGTGGGCGCCAACTGTCGTGGAATAGTCACAACAGATGTCCTAGCTAAAGGACTTAGTCGTGGAGCCGTCGCAACTAGGTAGCTTAAAGGGGTTAAATGGGACAAAGGAAACGGGAGTTTATACTGGTTCGGCCCCTTGCGGTGAAGGTAAGGGCCTAATCCAGTTTGAGCTAGTATTGCTTATGTCTCGATTACTAGGGAGCGAATCCGCTTGGCCTAGCTTTCGATCTGTTCTCTCTTGTCCTAAACCGCTGTCGGGTCGTCCCTTTATATGCACAGGTTGACCCCCAGCGGCTCACGAAGTCCCGCCCGGCTCATAGATAACGTGTCCGGCTCGGTGACTATCTTTACATGCCTTACCATACAAGTCTTTACATATATGGCGGTTTGCCCCTACGGGCCTTAAGTCGCCTTTGGACCTTGGGCCCTTAACTAAACCGCCATCTTCAATATCCTCGTGGGCTTCATATGATGAATCACCATATAGGTATAACCCGGCCCCTCCTGGGCGGGTCATACCTAATAGTTATATCCCCAACACCTACACATCTCAATAATTCCCTGCTTGCAAGATTCAGAACCAACCCATTAGAGCCTTTGGATAAAGTGAATCTCGGGATTAAATTCATCTTGGCTAGCCGTATCATACAACCCAGTCTTCATCGCTCTCCCCAATCCCCGCCGCTGCAGGATCTAACTCCGGTTCCGTTTTGCAACAAGGGCCTAGTTACAGTCTTGCCTTCTGAAACAAGGATGAAGTTGCAAGAATATAAAGTAGGTGAAGGTTGACTCCCAATCGTTGGGTGAAGAACCAATCCGGTGGACATTGAGGCGTGGCGGACGCTCGTCTAAAATCAGTGGGTTGAAGGCAAACATTTCCAGGATTTTTGCGCCTCAGATCCAATGGTTTCAAAGGTGACCGAGACTTTTGCATGCTGGAACCCAAGAGCCCAAGAGGCCAAGACTACCTAGCATACCGTCTCCGACTCATATGCCTATTGCCTATTGCCTATTGCATGGTAGCTTTCTAAACAGGAACACCTCTACACCGAACACGGCTAGAAATCGGTACGAACATGCTCCATATAATGTTTGCATCCCATAGTATTCCCAGGCACGACGAGAACACCACCGTGCACGCCCTCCCCGCGGGCTCGCAACCGCCACCAGGGGGCGGACGCCATGGGAACAAGTTCGGCTTGCCACATAGCGGACGACAAGACAGCCTCCGGAGGCATGACGACGGTCGCCTCCCGAGTCGCTTCCATCTGCGAATTGATCGACAACTTAGCCGCTGGTACAACTCTGAGCGCCAGGCGAGTTGCCGCCATCTCCGCCATGATCGACGAGGTCGCCCAGGGAAGGAGGAGGAGGACCACGAGGAAGCGACGCATGGGCAACTCTCGCTGCTACGAGCAGGTGTGCACGCTCGGCGGCGGCACGTTCGGCGTCGTCGTCAAGGCGCGCCACCGCGCCACCGGCCAGACCGTCGCTGTGAAGACTCTCCGCAGCTTGCCCACCCAAGAATCGGTCGGTGAGCTCCTTCGGGAGGCCTGCTTCATGGCGGCCTGCAGCGGCCACCCCTCCCTCGTTGCTCTGCGTGGCGTCGTGCGCACACCCGGCACCAAGGGATGCAAGGACTACTTCCTCGTGATGGAATACGTCGGGCGCAACCTGTACGAGGTCCTCCGTGAGCGCATCGAACGCGGTGGCCAACCGTACCCAGAGGCTGACGTGCTCTGCATCGTGCGGCAGTTGCTAGCCGGCGTGGAGACGATGCACAGGAACGGCGTCGTGCACCGCGACATCAAGCCGGAAAACATTCTCGTCGCCCAGCACAGTGGCAGCGGCGGCAACATCGTCAAGATTGGAGACTACGGGCTGGCGCTCTCCACGGCCGAGCAGGAAGACGGCACGGCCGGAACGAGGCATTACATGGCGCCGGAAGTGCTGCTCGAGAAACCGGACCGCGACACGCTCGTCGACATCTGGTCCATCGGCTGCGTGATGGCGGAGCTCCTCACCGGAAAGACGTTGTTCAAGGGGGACGACAAAGCCGATCAGCTCCACAAGATCTTCGACCTGCTCGGCGTGCCAGGCGAGAGAGCGTCGGGGCCCGCCTTCAACTCGCCGCTCCTCGGAGAGGAGGTGCAGCTATGGCGAGCGCGGCAACGGTCCGCTGCTGGGCCCAAGAACCGGCTGCGCAAGCTGTTCCCCAAGGCGCTGCTATCCAAGGAAGGGTTCGAGGTCCTCCGGGGCCTCCTTGCGTGCAATCCCCTCAGGCGGCTGGATGCGGCCGCCGCTCTCCGACTTCCGTGGTTCGCTGACACAGGCGGCATGCCGGTCGCCGCTGTTCAGGAGATCTCAGCACCAACCACGAGGGCCCGAGGCTGAAGAAGCCCCTGTGGTCGTTCAAAGAGTTCGACATGCTTCGAACCTTGTTGGAGATGGTTAGAGACAGCACGAACCACATATGGCGAGGCTCTTCCCCATCTTTACTCCAAATCCAAAAGTGCAGCAGGAATTGCGCTTGTTTAATTAGCTTGTAGTATATATACAGGAAGAGATGGCAAGGTGGCATCGGCCGCATCCATGGCTAGCTCCATGGTTGACCGAGGAATTAAGTTCGTGGCTAAATGCATCCACGACGACTCACGAGCGTATTCTGCCTAGTCACTGGAGTAGCGAGTAGCGCCCAGTTTTTTTTCCTTTTCGGGAAATGCCCAAGGCCATATATTAGGTAGGTCCAACTTCGATCGAACACAAAAGATGACCTATTATCCACAATTATTGTTTGTTGTGTATCAATACAGAATCTCAATCTTTAGTTCGGCTGTGGTTTCTTTCTGGGTACGATAAAGCCCACACGTGTGGCATATTTGCGCATCGCACATACGTTTTGATCCAAGTTGATTCTGTTTTGCACGAATCCTAAAAAAAACTGTAAGAATCTGAGTGCCACGTGGGCATCATCGTGTCTGTGGACGTTGGAGAGTTCGCCCACACGCCCCGCAGCACACGGTTTGCCAGTTGCGCCGTGTGGGCGAACTAGTTTTTGCCCACACAACCACCACCTAGTCCACGCGAGTGTGAGCGAACTGTTTTTTGCCCACACGACACCCGTACATTGTTAGATGGCAACTGCAGTTGCACGTACGTGACAAACTATGCAAACACAATTCGTTGCTAGATGGCAACTGCAAATTGCGCGTATGTGACAACTATGTAAACACAATTCATTGCTAGACGGCAACTGCAGTTGCGTGTACGTGGCAACCAGATAAACACACATGACAACTATGATTAACCTTACATGACAACCATGGTTGTACCATATGTGGCAACTAGGTAAACACACATGGCAACTATTGTTTGACCATATGTGGCAAATAGTTAATCACACACGGCAACTATGATTTGATTACATGTGGCAACTACCATAAATTAGACATGACAACTATATTATCCAAAACTGAGAGAGTTGACATGCTTTTACAACTACATTTGCCATCTCGGATAACTACATCTGCCATCCCGGATGGCAACTAAATCGTCACCCCGCGGGTACCTAACGTAGCTGCGCCAGAACGTGTGGACATATTTTTTTCATGCCACATGCGTGGGGTGGGATAAGTAGTACTTTTTGGACATGTGGCACGAAGTAGCTGCGCCCACACGTGTGGGCAATTCTAATGTTCGCCCACACACAGTCCGTGTGGGCTGCCTCCCGCTCACGCCACACACGATGTGTGGGCGGATGTCTAGTATGCCACACGTACTGAAAAGCACTGTGTTTCACCTGACTGATCACACGCACCGCATCCGCCGCCTTATCTGTTTGCAGCGTGTGCCGTGGGCCCCGTTGTGTACACACCTTCATTCTATCCTTTTCCTGAATTCTTCTTCTTTGTGTTCCTCCGCCCCCGATCCCCAAATCCCCTCTACCTCCGCCTCTCTTTCTACCTCTACTCACTTTCTACACCCATGCTCCGTCCATATCGGGACAAAGCCGGGTAGCTAGCCCAAACGGTGTTGCAAGCATCTTCCTCCTTCCCCTGCTGCAAGACGGACTTGCTGCCACAGGCCATGTCGCTCGCCGCCAGTGTCAAAGATGGACCGCACTGGCATGCTACAGTCGGGCCACAATAACCTCCCCCTTACTAGGAGCAACATCGTCGTTGTATCCCTCGTAACAACAGCCAAGTTCTTGCAAGCTGGGTGGGGGGGGGGGGGACGCAACCACCCCTACATCCTCCCTCGACGTCACCACCGAGCCGAGCTGGAACGCCACCGCTGCTGTGTTAGAGCAATAAGGAGAGCCGCAATGCTTTGAGGTTGCGTACGTCACAACAACATCAACCGTGCTGCAAGGCAATGTTGTCGCCGCGCGCTAAGTTGCATCCATTGTTTTGCAGCAGCTGTCACCGCATCGCCATATTGCAAGGCCACCTTCGACACCGCCGCAACATTGCAGCATCCATAGTTGTGCTGTTGTGCTATAAGTCCACCATAATTTTTTTTCTACTAACTTACTATTGCGTCCATTTTGTTTATCTCCACTACTATTAAACAATCCAAGAAGAACTTTCTTACGTGCACCCCGTAATTAAACCCATAACAATGCACGAACCAATCAACACCGCACAATTGGATCCACAAATCTTAATCTAATGGCCATTATTGATCTAATAGCTTCCTGGTGTGGATTTAGCAATTTGGAATGACTGACCGTACTCCACCTGTGAAAGAATATTCGAACTACCAATCCCGCACCCCCTAATCTCGCACCTTCCCGTCCTGGCCCTAACTACTCCACGAGAAGCCCACACATGTTGCTTTTTCTCCTCCGTCCCACTTCTCCCATCTAGCCGCCGGACGCCCGTCCCACGCCGCTCCTCCGCTCGCTGCCTCTCCCATCTAGAATCACCCTCTCCTACGAGTGGATCGCCGCCCTCCGGTCCACCATGTGACGTCGCCTCGCCGCCCCGCACTGCTGCCTGTGCACAACACCCTCTGCCGCAACACCTTGCCACGCCATCCCAACCGCAAACTCCTCGCCTTGCAGCGGCGCCCAGCATTCACGCCGCCGCACCAGCCCCACTCCTTCTCCCGGCCCTGCCGTCTACCTGTCTCGCCGCCGGTGAGGCAGCCAAGAAGATCGCAAGTAGCGCATCCTTTGCCGATTGCAGTGCCCCTCGAGATGTCATCCTGCATCCCCTCTTTGTCTCGCGGGATGGCCCCCAAGGAGCTGGTGTATTTGTTGTAGGGCGATGGTGGCTTCTCTTCTATCAAAAAAAAGTTGAGGCCAGAGCATGATTCAGTTGCGAGGGACAATGGCAATTCCAAGATGACAGTAGAATTTGATGAGGGAGAATGTGCCACATACACTACAGTCAGTAGTAGAAAGCACAAACCAGCAAACTGGTTCCCCGTCCTGTTGGGGCATTTTTGATTCTTTTTCTGCAGATGCAGGCATGCAACATTGTAAGTGGAGGGGCAACTAAAATATAAGAGTCATTGGCTCATTGCTGCCATCCACGAAAGACTTGAGTGAGTTAATTAAGGTTTTTTGACCTGAATCCTTAGTTCGTTTCCATAGTACACTCTTAGACTTGAGCCCGACAAAGTGAATGGGCTACACTTTATGGTGATGATATGCAGGCAAAGGAAAACAAAAAGAATCTGCCAGATGCTACAAAGATGACTGCATCAGTCATAGATGTAAAAAATGCATTTCAATCATTGAGTTTTAAATCAGGGACATGGAGCCATGGATTATGTGAAGGAACATCCTAAACTGTTTGAAGTATGTGGGATTGCCTGTTTCGAGCTAGGAGGATTTTGATGTACATAACTCTTTATTATTTAGAATTCTGAACTGAAGTTTGCCACACGTTGAATCTTTCAGAAAGAAAGGAAGATAGATGTATGAGGCACTGTCTTCCTTTATTTTTTTCTGTTTGCAGCTACAGTGTCGGTGTGGAAGAAACCACACCTATGGGATCACAGGAATCCCTACTACGGTCGGTGGGCGCGGTGCTGTGCGAAGAGCGGGTCCAGGAGCCAGCACAAGGATTATTTACCCATGTTTGGGCTGCGAGGATGCGTAATACCCTAGTCCTGCTTTAGTGTCTATTTGAGTGTTCTTGGAGTTCTTGAGCTAGCTACAACGTGTAACTCGTCCAAGGGTCCGAATCCCTCTCCAGTACGCCTCGGGCCTCCATTTATAGGTAAATGGGGATGCCACAGTGGCACACAGGAGGTGGAAGGGTACAGTGTACAAGCTTATCGCTTGTCATTATGGGACAAGGCGCATTAAATGCGCCCCCTGAGGTGTCCCCTTGCTTTGCTGCCACCTTGTCTTGCTTCGACACGCGTCCAGGCCAGCGGAGCGGGCGGCGCCATGTAAGCTGGCAAGCTGCTGAGGTGGCATGGGGGCAGCGTCTTCACGAAGATCGGCATGCCACCATGCAGGTGCTTGCCGATCTGGTCTTGGGACCGCACGTCACCATACACGCACCAGCCTGGCTGGCTGGGCTGGCAACTGCATACTAACAGCGGTGGAACCTTGGCGAGCACGGGCCTGGTCGCGACCCCGTCGATGTTTTTGGCAAGGGTCTTGCCGGGCCCCGGCAAGGGTCTTGCCGTGGCATCGTGGTCGTCCCCAGCAAGGACCTTGCCGGAGGTCTTGTGGATTTCCTCGGCAAGGATCTTGCCGAGGATCACCGTCTTCTAGACCTCATCTGATCTTGTGTGCTCCTTGTCTTCACAAAGATCTGCATGCCATCATGGAGGTGCCTCCCGAGCCTTGGTTCCAACGTGGTTGATGACATTTGTCGGTGTTTTGGGAATGGGGGTCCCCAGACTTGCCTGCCTGCGGCCCACGACATGGCTCCACCAGTGGCCCAGTACGACCCGTCTTTGTCAACCAACACTCAAGACTCGCGCGAGGGGCCAAGCCTCACGAGGCGGACGACACAAGGCCTCCCCAGGAGTGGCCTCACCAGACAGTCTCGCGAAGGGGGGCGGAGAGATCAAGGCAAGGGGTACCTCGTGAGGTTCCCGTGACGTAAGCCATGACGATCAAGGCCAGGCGGGCGCCAGGCAGGCGCCTGCATGCACAGTGTCCTCATTTCTCCTTTGGTGCTAAGGGGGCAACCACAGGCGCGGAGTACGAGGCATCAGGAAAAGGTTTCCATATTGGTGCAACAAGACCAAGACCAGCAGGACGGCAGGATGGAGGTCACCGTGGAGCCCAAGACGGTGTCACCACCAGAGCCTTTGGCAGGCGAAGACCACCTTTAGTCAGGATAACTTGTACTAGTTGTGTCAGGACCCCGACTCAATGCCACATCGATCTAGCATGTAACACCTCATATCACTTTGCGGCCTCACGCACGGTATTCCCACGGGTGTCGCCTTACCTTTGCCCAGGACCGTTTGCGCCTTTTGGCACACGTATATGATAGTGTCGCTAGCATCCATATGATAAGGAGCCCGGGCTGACATGGCTAGTCGTAAACCCAAAGTGGCACTAACTTACAGGGACAGGCATCCATGACCCAGCATCGAACGTGTCGGTCATCAGCAAGTGAATCCAGGCTGTAGCACTGGGCTAGCAGGACTCCGGTGAACCGGGCTGTAGCGGGCTAACAGGACTCCGGTATTCATCGCGTGACATTTCCCCGAAGGACAGACACAGGAACGAAGAAGGACACATGCCGACCAGCCTAAGTGTTCCGGAGCAGTAGCAAGCTATCATGGCTCAGTGGAAGCACTAGGAGACATTTCCCGGTAAGAGAGGCCACTAAGGATAAACAACTAGATAGCCAGATCCCACACATACCAAGCATTTCAATAACATACACACAATATGCTCGATATGTGCAAATATAACATGGCATCACAACATGACTCTACGACTCAAATATTTATTCATTAGGCTCCGAGGAGCGGAATATTACAAACATGGGTCTCATGACCCAACACTCAGAGCATACAAGTCAAAGCACATGCGGAAGCTTAACATGTCTGAGTACAGACATCTACAAATGAAAAAAAGGCCGAGAAGCCTGACTATCTACCAGATCCTGCCGAGGGCACAAGATCGTAGCTGAGGTAACAAGCTAAACGTCGAAGTCCACGCGAAACTACTAGTGAGACCAAAGTCTCTCTGCAAAACATAAAATAGGCAAACGTGAGTACAAATGTACCCAGCAAGACTTACATCAGAACTAACTACATATGCATTATTATCAACAAAGGGGATGGTGGGGTTTAACTGCAGCAAGCCAGCTTTGACTCGGTGGCTATCCTGAACTGCGACTGCAATGTAACTCTTTTGAGGTGGCGCACACGAGTCCACATATTCACCACATCAATACACCACTATGGACCCGCTCCCGTCTCCCTACAAGAACGCCATCCATAGCACTCACGCTTATCTTGCGTATTTTAGAGTATCCACTTTCACTTGTCTATGAACTGATATAAGCAACCCAGAAGTCCTTTTCCGCGGACACGGCTATTCGAATAGATGATGTTAACCCTGCAGGGGTGTACTTCTTCATACATGTTTCCACCACTTAGCGTCTGCACACGACTGGTGCTCGGCAGACTTCAAGCGAAAGCCGACGTGGGTGTAGACCACGACCTACCTAAACACTCAAGTCTCTAGTCCAGGTTTATCGCCTATTCGGGTTCCATCCATGAGGAGATCCGGCCGGAGTTTCGCTCACAGCCCCAAACGATGTGAACAGGGTTCCCGAGACACCAAACGGGCGCCCGGTACACTGTGCCACGTGCCTACCGCATCACAGCCCACCCCTCCGGTCAGCGCTGCCCACGGCCTCCAGCATACTACAAACACCAGAAACTACTTGCAACTCCTGGACAGAGGACAAGGGTGAATAAGAAGTCGAGCGGGGTCATATTTCAGGGCCCAATGTATGGTAGTAGCTGAATCATGGATCACAAACACAGAGCTCAGTTCCTGAGGACGGCTTCAATGAGACAACCCACCATGTACTCCTACATGGCCTCTCACTGCTACCTTTACCAAATTGTATTCACACACTTAGCTCACACACAATAGGACATGTTCATACACCTCTGATTCATCCCCGATGAATCAGACCTGACTCAACTCTAAGCAGTAGCAGGCATGACAAACAAGCATGAATGAGTAGGCACAACAGGGCTCAAACAACTCCTACTCATGCTAGTGGGTTTCATCTATTTACTGTGGCAATGACAGGTCATGCAGAGGATAAAGGGGTTCAGCTACCGCAGCAAGTAACAGTTGAATCGTTGTTGTCCAAATGCAGTAAAAGAGAGCAGGAGCGAGAGAGTAGGATTGTATCGGAATGAACAAGGGGGTTTTGCTTGCCTGGCACTTCTGAAGATAACATTGAGTCTTCATCAGTGTCAACGATCACAACGTCGGAACATCGTCTACCGGGAGGGAACAGATACTGGCAACAAGAAGAAATACAATCAATGCAATGCACAATATGATGCATGCTCATGACATGGCAATATGAATGTATTTTGAGCTAATGCAACTAGCAACAGATTAAATGAAGTTGGTTTGAATACAAGATTCAAATTCAAACTCCATATGTGATTATTCAGATGCCATTTATATGATTTGTGCTAAACAGCACCTATAAGTTGTTCTAACATGCATGAAAATGGTACAGATGGATTCCTTGAATTTTTCTGATAATTTTTCATATATAAATTATTTAATTTGGAGTTACGGTTGAATTTCTATGAATTTTAGAAGTTTTAGGCATTTTCTGGAATTTCCTGAATATAAATAAATCCAGAAAGCATTACTGCGTCATCCTGACGTCATGATGACGTCAGCAGGTCAACGTGGCACAGTCCGGTCAACCCCTGACCGGTGGGTCCCGAGTGTCAGTGTCTAAATAAACTAACCTAGCTTAGTTAAAACTAACCTAACTTAATTAGCCGGGCGGGGCCCGCGTGTCAGTGAGAGAGAGGGGGTCAAACCGGGCAGTGGGGTCAACCCATGCCGGTCATCGGGTCAGCGGTCGCCGGCGTTTAGCCGCCGGCGAGTCCAGACACGGCGGAGGGCTCGGGAAACGCCCTCCGGCGACCAAAACAGCGGCAGCGATCATCTACGCGTAGCTGGCGCTTAGCCGTATCCATCTAAGCAAGCGGGAGGGGCTGAGGTCGAGCGGGCTCGCCGGAATCAGGCTCGCGGCGGCGGCCGAGGTTCGGACCTCGACGGAAACGAGGCTACGGTTGACGAGAGGACGAACGGATGCTTGTTCTGGGCTCCTGGGACCACGCTGAGCGCAGACACGTGCTCAAACACGGGCGGCAGCAACTGTGGCCGCGGCGGCGCCATGGCCGTCGGCGAAGAGCTCTCGGCTCATTGTGAACGGCAGCTAGAGAGGGAGGTAGGGCACGGGGAGAGGGGGAATCGGGTCAAGGGCTCACCGCGGAGCTGCAGGGAGGGTTAGTGGGCTCGGGGGCACGCCGGAGTGGCCGAATCGACGGAGAAGGGCACCGGGGCCGAAGCTTGAAGACGATGACGATGGCGGCTGCTCGGGGCCCTTCTGGTCGCGTGAGACGACGAGGAGGACGAGGGCGGAACAGCGGAGCTTTGGGAGGCGTCGGGGAGGCGAGACGGCGGCTGTGGCCGCGCGAGCGCTGGTCGGCGGCGACGGGCTCCGTTCGGTCGCGGGAGGGGAAGCAGAGGAGCGAGGGGGAGGGAGGTCCAGAGAGCGAGGGAGAAGTGAGAGGGGGTCGGGGAGACGCGTGGCGTCACTGGGGCGTCGAGGAGGAAGCAGGAGGTGGCCAGTGGAAGCAGGAGGTTGCCGAGGCCTCTCGGGCGCGCGCCACGCTTCGCCTCTGCCTACTGGCAGAGGAAGACGACAGGGGGGAGTGGAGATGGGCTGGGCCGTGCTGGGCCAGGTAAGTGGGCGCCAGGTAACTTCCTTCTCTCTCTCTCTCTCTCTCTCTCTCTCTCTCTCTTATTTCTTTTCTATTTCTGTTATTTTGTTTTTGATTTGATTCAAAATACCAAATCATTTAATAAAATCCTGGAAACAATTATGGGTGCTTTCTGAATTATTTCAGTGACCCTTAACAATTTCCAACATTTATTTGAACATTTAAATTATTTATAGTGTTTAAATGCCCAAAGTCAAATACAATATGATTTAATTCAAAAATCCAAAAATGACCTAAGAATATATTCATCATTTTTGGCAGAGGTTTCCACCTTAACCAGAGATCATGAACTTTTCTTAGGAACTTTTTTGGGTTTATTGAAAAGATTTTAACTCACCCTAGTTGAGTTGATTTAATGCCAGGGTTTGAACATCCCCATTTCAATTTTAGGAAAAATTTAAACATGATGCAACACATGACTAGCTAGCTCAGAGCAAACCAGAAGTTAGGGATGTGACAAGTTGTCCCCTTTCAAATTGGCTGTTGTTGGATCCCTTCCCGCTCAATATTTGGGAAGAGGACCAGGGCCTCTATAAATAGGGCTAACCATCCACCAAGCTTGAGGAGAATCGAACCTTGAGCAGAACCACCCACAAAGCACAAGAACACGTCGCCTCAGGAGGCCGTTCTTCCCCTTTGTACTATTCATCACCAGCCCAAGAGGCAATCCACCACCACCACCATACTGGAGTAGGGTATTACACCACAACAGGGGCCCGAACCAGTATAAATCTTGTGTCTCTTTTGTTGCGAGTTGACCGAGCTAAGCTTAGAGATCGCGGCAAGGTTGAGAGCGAGATTCGGTAGGGGGAAATATTTGTGCGCACCCCAGTGTTTGAACCTCAAGGGTTTTGCCGGAATCCGAAATATGACATTTGGCGCGCCAGGTAGGGGGTGCGCCGGAACTTTCCGCCCATCGGCCCATGCTCCGCCAACACCGCGCTTCGCCCTCATGGCGGACATCGCGCCTCCGGCCCCGGTGACCAGTGCCAATGCTGGGGCCGAGGGACTCCGAGCCTTAGCCCCCGCTTTACGATGGGTGCAATGGCCACCCGAGTTCAGGCCAGAGATGCCGCCGCGTTACGACGGCACGGCGGACCCGGTGGCCTTCCTGCTGGCATACGAGAAGGCCGTCCTCAAGGCCGGGGGCATCGACAAGGCCATGGCCAACTGGCTTCCCATGGCCCTCACTTGCGTCCCGCGCGGCTGGTTGCTCAACCTTCCTGGGTCCACGATGGCATCTTGGGATGAGCTGCATGGTCTCTTCGCTGCGCATTTCGCGGCTCAAGCGCCTCCCACGGTCGCGGCCCTCCTCGGCGGCTCGCAAGCGCCACCCTCAGACTGCCACGCCAAGCCGTTCTTTCGCTAGATTAGCGCCATCCTCGCGCGGCAAGGAGCTCCCTCAGGTTGGGTGGCGCCCAAGGCCGACCTGACCTTCAACTCGGAAGATCACCCCCTCACCACCTCCTGCTCGGGTGCGCTCCCGATGCTTTGCACGCCTAGCATCTACCATGTAGCAGTCACCAAAACCCTCATCGACGGCGGTGCTGGCCTCAACGTGCTCTTGGTGGAGGCCTTCAACCTCCTCAATGTACCATTGGAGCGGCTCCGTCCTAGCAAGCCTTTCTCAGGCGTCGGGGGCGGTTCCTCCAGTTCCCTGGGGCAGATCCACCTTCCCGTGACCTTCGGCGCCCGCGACAACTACTGCACGGAACTGGTCGACTTCAACATCGCTCGCATTGTCCTCCCATACAATGCCATACTCGGATACCCTGCCCTGGCTTAGTTCATGGCAGCGACCCATCCGTCTTACAACCTCATGAAGATGCCCGAAAGCAAGGGCGTCCTCACCATAGCAGGAGATACCAAGGAGGCTCTCATGGCGCTCAAGCTGGCCCTCAAGGCCGCGATGGCGGTGCAGCCCGCAGACGTGGACGCCTCCAAGGCCAAGGAAGTTGCACCGACCAAAAAGAAGCAGTTGTTCACTCAAGATAAGGCGGAGACCAAGCAGGTGCCAGTCGAGGAAGACGGGTCCTCGGGAGCCACCTTCACCATAGGTGCCAACCTCAACCCCGACCAACAGAAGGCATTGGTGAAGTTCTTGCGCTCGAACAAGGAGGTGTTTGCATGGGAACCCAAGCAGCTAGTGGGGGTCCCAAGGGGGGTGATTGAGCATCACCTGAGGGTGTGCCCCAATGTGCACCATGTGAAGCAAAAGGCGACGCGGTAGTCCATAGAGAAGCAGGCCTTCATCGTCCAAGAAACCTGCAAGCTGGAGGCAGCAGGTGATATTCGCGAGGTTCGCTACCCTGAATTGCCGGCGAACCCTGTTGTCGTGCCAAAGAAAGGGGGAAAGGAGCGCATGTGCGTCGACTTCACCAACCTCAACAAGGCCTGCCCACAAGATCCGTTCCCACTTCCCCGCATTAACCAAATCGTCGACTCCACAGCCGAGTGCGACCTGCTGTGTTTCCTGGATGCGTTCTCGGGTTATCATCAGATCAAGATGGCGGTTGAGGACATGGAGAAGACAACCTTCCCGACCCCGTGCGGGGTATACTGCTACACTTGCATGCCGTTCGGGTTGCGCAACATGGGCACGACCTTCCAACGGCTGATGCACATTGCCTTGGGCTGACAGCTCAGGAGAAACACCGAGGCTTACGTCGACGACATTGTGGTGAAATCTCGGGAGGCAAAGACCTTGATACAGGACTTGGAGGAGACCTTCGCGAGCCTCCGCCAGGTGGACCTGCGGCTCAACCCGGAGAAGTGCGTGTTCGGCATCCCCTCCGGCAAGCTGCTAGGGTTCCTCGTGTCCCACAGGGGGATCGAGGACAACCCAGAGAAGATCAAGGCGATCGAAGACATGAAGCCGCCGCAAACCCTCAGAGAGATGCAGAAGCTCTCTTGTTCCATGACTGCGTTAGGACGCTTCATCTCCAAACTAGGAAAGCGCGCCCTACCATTCTTCAAGCTGATGAAGAAAAAGGGCCCATTCGAGTGGACACAGGAGGCCGACCAAGCATTTCAAGACCTCAAGAAATACCTGACTAGCCCTCCTGTCATGGTGGCGCCGCGCCCTCTCGAGCCCCTAGTGCTCTATCTTGCCGCCACTTCCTACTCCGCCAGCGTAGTCCTGGTGGCGGTTCGGGAGGAGTGTCGGGCTAAGGCCGTGCCCCGCCCAGCTACGGCCTCGGCCGGGGCACCACAAGACCAAGAGAGCCTCGCGAGGACCACGACAACGGCAGCAAGGGACCAAGCTCAGCAGGAAGATGCCACCAGGGTTGAGGAGGCCCCACAAGGCGACCAGGCGCTGGGGGCTCCATTATCTCAGGAGGCACCTCAGCCTCCGGAAGGCGCAGGCCACGTCGGCACACCCACCCTTGACGAGCATCCGGTGTACTTTGTTAGAACGGTGTTGCGGGATGCAAGGGCACGGTACCCCATGCCTTAGAAGCTCTTACTCGCGCTCTTGGTGGCCTCGCGTAAGCTGCGTCACTACTTTCAAGGTCACCCCATCAGTGTTGTCTCGGCCTACCCGTTGGAAAGGGTACTCAGGATCCCCAACTCCGCTGGGAGAGTCGCCAAATGGAACATCGAGCTGCTGGTGTTTCAGTTGGAGTTTAGCACAACCAGGGTCATCAAGGGAGCCGCGCTTGCTGATTTCATGGCTGAATGGATGGACGCACCCGAGCTCAAGGCGGGCGAGGATCGGTCTCTCTCCCCAGGAAGTGAGGCACCAGATGGTTGGGTCATGTATTTCGATGGCGCCTTCTCGCGGCAGGGTGAGGGGGCTGGTGCAGTGCTTATATCACCCACTCAGGACAAATTCTACTACATCATGCAACTCTGCTTCCAGCAGGGTGAGAAGGTCTGCAACAACATAGCAGAATACGAGGGCCTCATAGTAGGCCTGAAGGCTGCAGCAGTATTGGGGGTGAAGCGCCTCGTCATCAAGGACGATTCACAACTCCTCGTCAACTTCTCCAACAAGGTATACGAGCCTAAGGACGAGCACATGGAAGTGTATCTTGCGGAGGTACGCAAGATGGAGAAGCAGTTTTGGGGACTGGAGTTGGAGCATGTGCCCCGCGACACCAACCAAGAGGCTGATGACATCACCAGGAGGGCGTCCAAATGGCTTTCTCAGGAGCCTCGGGTTTTCGAGGAATGGCTCTTCAAGCCGGCGGCGGCACCACCACTCTCAAGAACGGCACAGCCCTGGGAAGAACTCCCTCAGCCACCTGCCACAGGATCCCCGGCCTGTGGCCCAACTTCGGGAACGCGCCTACTCTTGGCAGTGGAGCCTCAAGAGGGATGCTGGACCAAGGAATTCAAGGAATACCTTACACAAGGGACGCTGCCGGAGAAAGAGGAGGACGCGGAGTGCGTGGCCCGGCAGGCCACGGCCTACTGCATCCAAGACGGTGAGCTGTATCGGAAGCTGTTGAATGATGTTTCCTTATGTTGCATATCCAGGGAACAGGGGAAAGAGTTGCTGGCCGACATACACGGCGGAGATTGCGGACACCACTCGTCGTCATAGACCCTCGTCGGCAAGGCATTCCACTGCAGATTCTATTGCCCTACAACACTCAATGACGTGACGGAGCTGGTGAAGTCTTGCGAGGCCTGCCAATTTCATGCCAAGCAGATTCATCGGCCAGCTCAGGGCCTACAGACCATCCCGCTCTCATGGCCGTTCACGTCTGGGGGCTGGATATCTTGGGCCCATTCCCTCGGGCGCCTGGGGACTACCGCTACCTCTACGTCGCCATCGACAAGTTCAACAAGTAGGCGGAAGTGGAAGCTATTCGCACCATCCCAACCGGCTCCGCGGTCAAGTTCATCAAAGGCCTCGTGAGCCGGTTCGGGGTCCCTAAGCGCATCATCACCGACAACGGTTCGCAGTTCACTCGTAATCTCTTCAAGACGTATTGTGCTAACCTTGGAACGCAGATCTGTTACGCTTCAGTGGCGCATCCCCGGACGAACAGCCAGGCGAAATGCGCCAATGCGGAGGTCCCGAGGGGACCAAGACCTACAAGAGGAAGCTGCAAGCCTACGGCAGGGGCTGGCACGACGAGCTCCAGTCCGTGCTGTGGTCCATCCGCACCTCCGCCACCAAGCCAACGGGCAAGACCCCGTGCTTCCTCGTCTATGGAGTAGAAGAGGTTCTCCCTCACGAGATCAGGTGTCGCTCCACGCGGGTCCTGGCGTTTGATGAGGCGCAACAGGACGCCATTTGGGGGATGGACCTAGTGCTGGGGGAGGAACGTCACCATGAAGCCGTGCTACGGGCGGCAAGATACTAGCAGGCGCCGCGGTAGTATCACTGCCGCAGTGTCCGTCCTAGGACTCTCGAGGTAGGTGACCTCGTCCTAAGGCGGGTGCTCTCCAGGGAAGGGTTGCATAAGCTCTCACCCATGTGGGAGGGCCCATTCAAGGTCGTCCATGTCTCCAGGCCTGGCGCCACACGCCTCGAGACCCAGGACGGGGTACCCATCCCGAACGCCTGGAACATCCAGCACCTCCGGAAGTTCTACCCCTGAAGAAAGGCCCGGTGCCTGTGAAGAAGGCCCAGTGCCTGTGAAGACTCGCCTCCCGTGACACTCTCACGTAATAATGAGTGGGGCTGCACACGCCCCGGAGTCTCAGGAGTGCCGCCCTTGGGCCTCGGGGGCTCCCTCCCATGCCTAGTGGCAGCACTTAGCTCCGCGCTGGTAAGAAGACTTGAAGACTAGACTAGGTGTCGGACTCGGCTTTTCATTTGCTTTCTGCGGTTGGCTTGCTCTCCCTTGTTTGAACTTTGATTGAAGTTGCTTCTGGTGTTCTTCGCCGGTTCTGTTCTGTCGCCTTCTGCCTCCGATTTCTGTCATCAGCTCTTTGTCTGGCACGCTCTCTCTCGCGTGCCTCGCGAGGGGGCTGTACGGGTACTCTCGTGAGTCCTTTTTCTTTTGATTTTTCCGTGGCACTCTCTCGATTCAAAGTTCGCAGCAGGAGCACCCCCCCCCTCAGTCCAGGCCCCTCGGGCATCATGACACGAAGCGCCAAACCATGGCCGACAGCCCTTGCGGCTCGGGTTCGGAGAACGATAATCCCTCAAAAAGTTTATTTTGCAGCTCCTAGGGCGTCCGAAGCGGACACCTCGCAAGGCGGGAACTACTTCAAAGCGTACCAAGATAAGTTGTTCCTACACGCCGACGCACAATAACAACAACGCCTTAACACAACACAGGAACAATAAACGCAGCATGTTAACTCGAAAATCATAGTTTGTTGCACGCCCCTACGGGGCCCCATACTTGTCTCTCTGAAATGTAGGAAGGAAGGAAAACAAAACAAAAGCAGCACATGCCTTGCAGCAGCCCGCGAGGAGGAACCTATGGCGATCTCCTGAGCTCAGCCAGACCCCGCCTCCCGCTTCACCGAGGCGTGGTGACGGGATGACCCGCTGCCGCCCTCGAGGCGGGCACGACAGCGTGGTGGGTGATCGTAGCCGCCGCTGGAGGAGCTGTCACCGGAATAAGAGCCGCCGTAGCTTGACGAGCCGCGGTCGCCACCGGGAGCAAGTTCGTCCTTGCCCTCATCACGACCGTCGCCAAGACCAAGAACCTCGTCACCGGCGCTGTCTTTAGGGCAGCAACCTACGCAACGGCCGTCCTCCCCGAACACTCTCACATAGAGGGTCGCGTCGCCATCGTACTTGAAGTGGAGGGTGCACCGCCTTCCCAGACCCCGCGCGCGGGCAAACGTCTGCCAGCCTCGGGCCAAGGTTGCGTTGCCAGCGACGGGGACCTCCACCACGACCCAGGAGGCCCTGCTGTAGCAACCGTTCGCCTGCAACCCGCCTGGGCCAGTTGCCGGCAGCTCGCCAGCAAAGAAGCGCAGGAGTTGAAGCCAGTTGCTGGCCGGGTTTTCCGACCACGCGATGAACTCCGGCAGCACCTCCGCCGAGTGGAAGCGCGACCAGGGAGGCCGCGCGGCCATGACATGCCTTCCTCCACCAACCGGGTGCCTCGACATGGGAGGCCCCTGCCACGTGAAGGGCCTTCGCCACGGCCGTGGGGAGCCACCGCTGGGGTCGCGAAGTGCTTGCGGATGCGACCGCGTTCGCGCTTAGGTGGAGGAGAGCCAGGCCCTTCTTGGCAAGCCTTCCCCTTCTCCGCGGCCGAAAACCTCTTCGTAGGCACCATGGGGGACGCTACAAGCAACATGGCGAGGGAGGAGAAGCGAGCGGAATGGGAAGAGATGGGCGACGAGGGCTCTCCTCCTTCCTCATTTATAACCCAAAGGAGGCCAACCGTCGACCTCCATGATTGCAGGTAATGATAACCTTTTTTGCATGCAGCAGGAATCGTCAAGTCGGGCAGTTGCCAAGGCAGCATGGGGAAGCGGAGACGCCCATGTCCAAGTAGTCGCCACACGTTGACCAAGGCTGCAGGCTGTTGGGGCCCGCGGCGCTCCGCACTTGCCCTTTGGCTTCACCGCTAAGCCAAGTCCGAGAGCGCCATGGGCCCGGGGGCTACTATCGGTGTTCTGGGAACGGGGGTCCCCAGACTTGCCTGCCTGCGGCCCACGGCGTGGCTCCACCAGTGGCCCAGTACGACCCGTCTTCGTCAACCAACACTCAAGACCCACGCGAGGGGCCAAGCCTTGCGAGGCGGACGACACAAGGCCTCCTCAGGAGCGACCTCACCAGGCAGGCTCGCGAAGGGGGGGCAGAGAGATCAAGGCAAGGGGTACCTCGTGAGGTTCCCGTGACGCAAGCCATGACGATCAAGGTCAGGCGGGCGCCAGGCGGGCGCCAGGTGGGCGCCTACGCGCACAGTGTCCTCGTTTCCCCTTTGGTGCTAAGGGGGCAAGCGCAGGTGCGGAGTACCAAGGCATTAGGCAAAGGTTTCCATATCGGTGCAGGACGGAGGTCACCGTGGAGCCCAACACGGCATCACCACCAGAGCCTTTGGCAGGCGAAGGGCACCTTTAGTCAGGATGACTTATACTAGCTGCCCCTGTTCAAATTGGCTGTTGTTGGATCCCTTCCCGCTCAATATTTGGGAAGAGGACCAGGGCCTCTATAAATAGGGCTAACCATCCACCAAGCTCAAGGAGAATCGAACCTTGAGCAGAACCACCCACAAAGCACAAGAACACATCGCCTCAGGAGGCCGTTCTTCCCCTTTGTATTGTTCATCATCAGCCCAAGAGGCAATCCACCACCACCACACTAGAGTAGGGTATTACACCACAACGGTGGCCCGAACCAGTATAAATCTTGTGTCTCTTGTGTTGTGTGTTGATCGAGCTAAGCTTGGAGATCGCGGCGAGGCTGAGAGCGAGATTCGGTAGGGGGAAATCTTCGTGCACTCCCTAGTGTTCGAACCTCAAGGGTTTGGCCGGAACCTGAAATACAACAACATTGGAAACCCTGGGGCTCAAGGGTGGAATGCTCTACTGGCGTTTGGGTAAGTTTCCCCGGCAAGGCCCTTGCCGGGGCTGTGGAGGCCACCCGGCAAGTGTCTTGCTGGGGGAGTCTGCCTTGCTATCTTGCTCTTTGTCTTGGCGCTGCTTGATTGATCCCGTGGTTTCGGCCTTCCTCCCTGCCCTGCTAAGTGTGGTCGTGGCCGCAGCTCTGACTGCCCATGCACAGGTAAAGGGTTATGAAGTAGAACCCCTACTTCTGTACACCGACAGGAGCCCCCAGTCCTGGGCCACACATAAGCACGACGCGTTGTTGGGCTAGGCCCAAAATGGTGGGCGGACAGGCGGGGCCAATTTTACCGTTGTAACTTTTCGGCCCACTGCCCTTCCCACGACTCGCATTGAATGCGCGACGTGGAGGGCCGTGCGTGACGTGGGGGGCATGCGTGGGGCACCTGCTGCACGCAGGCATCATGTCGTAGTAAATGGTAAAGAGGCGGCCGTGCCTTCCCCATAAAAAGGAATAACTGGAAGTGCGCTACTCATTTACCCTCCGCCCTTTTTCCAATGTCGGAACCGCCGTCCCCATCTTCTTCCTCCTCAAGCTCCCGCTTCTGCTTGCCTCTGCTGCGCCCCTGTTGCTTTCGATCCTTTGCTTCCTCCCAGCCGCCATGGTGCCCAAGACAGGCAAGGGCAAGGGGGCGGCCAAGGATATCATAGAGAAGGAGGCGCTGAAGCACGAGGCGGCGGTGCGACGGGCGCAGTTCGCCTACTTCTCCCCGTCGTCGGTCGACGTCTTCCACCTCAAGAACTTCTTCCAGCCTCTATGGGCGGCAAAGACGATGGGGCATTGATACGTCTCCAACGTATCTATAATTTTTTATTGTTCCATGCTATTATATTACCTAATTTGGATGTTTATGGGCTTTATTTTACACAATTATATCATTTTTGGGACTAACCTAATAACTGGAGGCCTAGCCCGTAATGCTGTTTTTTTTGCCTATTTTAGTATTTCAAAGAAAAGGAATATCAAACGGAGTCCAAACGGAATGAAACCTTCAGAAGCGTGATTTTTGGAACGAACGTGATCTAGAGGACTTGGAGTGCAAGCCAAGAAGCAGCCAAGGCGGCCACGAGATAGGAGGGCGCGCCCCCTGTCTCGTGGGCCCCTCAAGTGGCCAGCGACGTACTTCTTCTTCCTATATAAGCCTACATACCCCGAAAACATCCAGGGAGCCACCAAAGAAATATTTCCGCCACCGTAACCTTCTGTATCCGCGAGATCCCATCTTGGAGCCGTTGCCGGCGTTCTGTCGGAGGGGGAATCCACCACGGAGGGCTTCTACATCAACACCATAGCCCTTCTGATGAGTTGTGAGTAGTTTACCAATAGACCTTCGGGTCCATAGTTATTAGCTAGATGGCTTCTTCTCTCTTTTTGGATCTCAATACAATGTTCTCCCCCTCTCTTGTGGAGATCTATTCGATGTAAACTCTTTTTGCGGTGTGTTTGTCGAGATCCGATGAATTGTGGGTTTATGATCAAGTTTATCTATGAATAATATTTGAATCTTCTCTGAATTCTTTTATGTATGATTGAGTTATCCTTGCAAGTCTCCTCGAATTATCGGTTTGGTTTGGCCTACTAGATTGATCTTTCTTGCCATGGGAGAAGTGCTTAGCTTTGGGTTCAATCTTGTCGTGTCCTTACCCAGTGACAGAAAGGGTTGCAAGGCATGTATTGTATTGTTGCTATTGAGGATAAAAAAATGGGGTTTATATCATATTGCTTGAGTTTGTCCCTCTACATCATGTCATCTTTCTTAATGCGTTACTCTGTTCTTATGAACTTAATACTCTAGATGCATGCTGGATAGCAGTCGATGTGTGGAGTAATAATAGTAGATGAAGGCAGGAGTCGGTCTACTTGAACGTGATGCCTATATAAATGATCATGCCTAGATAATCTCATAATTATTCGCTTTTCTATCAATTGCTCGATAGTAATTTGTTCACCCATCGTAATACTTATGCTATCTTGAGAGAAGCCTCTAGTGAATCCTATGGCCCCAGGGTCTATCTTTTATCATATAAGCTTTCAATCTACTTTTATTTTCATCTTTACTTTCTGCATCTATGTTAGAAAATACCAAAAATAGATTTATCTTATCATATTATCTATATCAGATCTCACTTTCGCAAGTGGTCGTGAAGGGATTGACAACCCCTTTATCGCGTTGGTTGCGAGTTCTTTGTTTGTTTGTGTAGGTTCGTGGGACTTGTGAGGAGCCTCCTACTGGATTGATACCTTGGTTCTCAAAAACCGAGGGAAATACTTACGCTACTGTGCTGCATCACCCTTTCCTCTTCAAGGAAAACGAACGCAAGCTCAAGACGTAGCAAGAAGGATTTCTGGCGCCGTTGCCAGGGAGGTCTTCGCACAAGACAAGACATACCAAGTACCCATCACAAACTCATCTCCCTCGCATTTACATTATTTGCCATTTGCCTCTCGTTTTCCTCTCCCCCACTTCACCCTTGCCGTTTTATTCGCCCTCTCTTTCCCAATCTCCTCTCTTTTCCACTTGCCTTCTTCTTCTTCTCTCTTTGGCTTGCCTTTTTCTGTTTGCTTGTGTGCCTGTTTGTCCTTATGGCTTTGCCTAAGAGTACCGACCTCCTTCTTAGGAGGTTCGAAGAGATTGAATAAAATATTAGAAGCTTTATGAATTTGCAATTTGAGCATAATAATTGCTTCAGAAAAGAGCTTAAAGAACAAAAAGATTTTTTGGGTTTTATGAATAAGGAGCTTGATGATATGAATAAAGAATTTTATGGTGTGAACTCTCAAATTATCCATCTTGAGAAGGCTATTGCCCAAATTTCTGATAAGCAAGCCAACTTAGTCAATAAGATGGCTGCCAAACCTGAAAAGTTAGATGAAAATAATGATGAAGATCTTAAAGTTATTGATGTGTCCCCTATTAGATCTTTGTTTTGCAATATGAATCTTGATAATAATGGGACTGGAGATGAGTCAACTTTATTTAGAAGGTGTCCCAAGAATTCAGAGTTTTTAGATCTTGATGCTAAATTTGGTAAAAGTGGGATTGGAGAGGTCATGACTTTAAATAGTATTGAACCCACTATCTCGGATTTCAAGGAATTTGATTATGATAATTGTTCTTTGGAAAGTTGTATTTCCCTATTGCAATCCGTTGTTAATTCTCTGCATGCTTATAGTCAAAATAAAGCTTTTACCAAACATATTGTTGATGCCTTGATGCAATCTTTTGATGAAAAACTTAATTTGGAAGTTTCTATACCTAGAAAACTTAATGATGAGTGGGAACCTACTATAAAGATTAAAATTAAAGATCATGAGTGTTTTGCTTTGTGTGATTTGTGTGCTAGTGTTTCCACGATTCCGAAAACTTTATGTCATATTCTAGGTTTCCATGATCTTGATGATTGCTCTCTAAATTTGCACCATGCGGATTCCACCATTAAAAAGCCAATGGGAAGAATCAATGATGTTCTACACTACTGGAATCAGCTACTTTGCCATCTGCCAGATCTTTGCCGTCCGCTAGCGGACGGCAAAGAAGCTCTTTGCCATCAGCCACCGAAAAGCCGACGGCAAAGAAATGGCAGACGACAAAGAAGCTCTTTGCCATGCGCCATTTCTTTGCCGTCCGCCAGCTGACGGCAAAGAATCTTTGCCGTCCGCCAGCTGACGGCAAAGAGGGAGGTGGCCCCCACCCACCAGCTTGTTTAAAAAAAACTTAATGCCCCGCCTCTTTGCTGTCCGCTAGCGGACGACAAAGAGCAAAAAAGCGGACAGCAAAGGGGGCGGACGGCAAAGATTTAACTCATCTAACGGCGGCCGCGCCCCACCCCGCCCCTCTCTCTCTGTTTCTCTCCCTCTTCACACGCGCGCCGCCGCCCCCACCACTCTCCGCCGCCCCGTCGCCCCACCACCCCGCCGCCCCACCGGCCCCCGCCCCGGTGCC